>NW_027280169.1:0-77500 GCF_046629955.1 Centroberyx affinis
CTGCTTTTCTCATATCTGTATGGATTAAGAGATGATAGTGATGAAGATGATGATGACGATGACGATGATGATATGTGTTTTTTAAACCCTGTAGGTAAAACAAACCTCTCCTACTGGACGATAAAGATTTGAGGTGAATTCACATTAAAGGGTTTTGTTACTCCAAAGGTTGACAAAAGTCAGACTGTGCAAAATAATTATATTAATTGCAAAGAGGAAGAGACAAATGCTTCAAATCATCTTCAGTCTTCAAGCTGCACTAGGTGATATATTTCTGTAAAAATATAATAATTTCATTGGTCTAAATTGCAAAGCGGGGCTGCAAAATATGATCACCTGTGTAATTTGTATGCTAGGCGATTACTTTGCTTTAATAATGCATGTTTTTAATATTGTTAAGTTGAGCTGTAGACACACAACTCTCCCAAACCACTTGTCTGGTTGTAGCAGCCGGGGCTTAACAATTATTACTGAGGAGACCAGGTGTGCTATAGGTGGAGGATTTGGCACGCAACTGGATCTGCCTGAAGCTTGATTCCTTTGTGCGGTAGTTTGAGTCCACCCAGTGATGTTTCCCTGCCTACGTCTGATCAGGGGCGGACTTAGTGATTTGGGGGCCCTAGGCAAAGGCAAGCATGGGGCCCCCTGAATCCCAACCCTCTCCCTTTTTAATCCATCCTTTCTACATATTACCATCAAGTTGGGGCTGAGAAAACTATGCATGCAAGGGCACTTTTTGTTGTTTTTCTGCCCCATTTGTGTAGCTTGCTTTTTTTGTTTTGGGTGTTACTTCTCTCTCAGCTACTGATGCAGTGGCAAGAAAAATTTACTTACCGAAATAGTAACAAAATAGTAGACAAGTAGCAAAATTGCACTAGAAGTGGAATAACCCACTATAGCCTGACTGATTAGGGTGGATAACCATGACTGAAGATTGAAATAATTTATTGTAACAGAAAGTACATTTATTTTATATTGATTATAAGTTTACATTAGTTCTATTCTTGTCTTTTTTGGGGGCCCTCTGGCTGCCGGGGCCCAAGGCAGACGCCTACCTTTGCCTAATGGTAAGACCGCCCCTGCGTCTGATTATCTGAGAACCTAACCTATCATTCAACTAAACCTGAACGGGAGTCTCACCCAACCTAAAACATGGATGGGGCTGGCTGCTAACGGGAGCACCCTCCTGTCAGCTCTTCAACCCGCCAACCAGCCTTCTACAAAATGAACACACCCACGCACACTTAAATGTTAGCGAGTGAGAATAACCCCAGACACCCCAGGAGCAGCTTGCTTCCCGTAACAATATTTTATGAACGACATAAACAGCCGCCTGGCTCAGAGAGGAATTTGAGTCAAGATGAGAGAGATTGAATGAAAAGTAAATAATTACATGTCTCATTACAGTATGTTGATGAAGACGTGTTTCCGTGCTTTTGGGGTTGATTTAAATACAATGTACTGTATTGGAGAGCTGCACCCAGGCAAGCGAGACTTAAGTGAAGCAATTGATGAGATTTTGGTAGGAATTGATCAATATGATGGAAAATGATGAGAAAACAAAGTCCAGGTCAAAAATGTTCTTATTTATATTGTGTTTTTCTTTGCTATCTTACTTTTTTGCTGCTGCAAACTAGGGCTGGGCAATATATCAATATTATATCGATATCATGATATGAGACTAGATATCGTCTTAGATTTTGGATATCATAATATGGTGATATGGCATAAGTGTCTTTTCCTGGTTTTAAAGGCTGCATTACAGTAAAGTGATGTCATTTTCTGAACTTACCAGACTGTTCTAGCTGTTCTATTATTTGCCTTTACCCACTTAGTCACTATATCCACATTACAGATGATTATTTATCAAAAATCTCATTGTGTAAATATTTTGTGAAACCACCAATAGTCATCCCTACAATATTGTCGCAATATCGATATCGAGGTATTTGGTCAAAAATATTGTGATATTTGATTTTGTCCATATCGCCCAGCAGCCCTACTGCAAACAACTCAATTTCCCCACTGGGAAATGATTAAAGTTTTATCTTAAATTATCTCAGTACCATGAGTGAATGCAACCCCCCCCACCCCACCCCAACAATGCGCCTCCCGTCCGGCCACACAGGGAACCAGCCAGGTAAAGCCCGTTTTTGTGTAAATCACGTCCACGTTTCAGCTCATTTCAGCCCCTGCTATACTCCGACACTGCGTTTCATCATCCTCCTCCTCTCTCGTATTTCAGCTCGCTCCTGCGGTGTGTGGAGTCTCAGCGGGAGGGATGGTCATGAAATATGGATCAGGAAGAGAGATATATTTAATACTGTATTCACTGGATTCAAGTGGAGTGAAACCTACATTGGCAGGGATAGCATTACACCCCCCCCTCCTCCTCGGTGGGACCACTGCATTAACAGAGGAGGATATTCATGTGGGCCAGTGGAGGCTAGATATTAGTTTTTGGTCCTCAGAATCAATACAATCCATTTTCTCATTGTGCTAACTTCAGTGATCTGCAACCACATGTCCTTAAATCTCTGTGTAGCTCTGGTAGAGTCTTGGGTCGTGTCTCTTCCTCCATGATAAAACCCCCCCAAAAAAATCAGTGATTCTGTGATCTGTTGCTCCGGTAGAGCAGACTGGAGAATTGTTGTTGTTTTTTTCTCTCTCCATTCACTGCCATTGTCTGGAGGAACAGTCTGAAAATCACTTCTAGCACATAAAGGAACGCCGACAAAGCAGATTCTGACAATATATAAAAAACTAGTCATGCTGCTGAATGAATCTCTTCCTTTATGTTTATTAAACCTTTCAGTTTGAACAAGTGGAACACCAAAACCCGGTTGGAGGAGGAAACTTATGCAGATGGAGCGAAGAAAATTATTTGTTTACCAATAATTGTAAATAGGCGGAAAAAGGTGGGAGACAGGAGTTTGATCAAGCAGATATATAAAAAACGGGTTTCTCACAAGCAACAGATAACAGAGAATCAAGCTACACAATCCAAGGTACTACCAAAGTTACTCAGCACTTTAAGAGCGTGTATGTAGGTTTTCATTTCAACCGCAATGACAACGTCGACTACAGCGGCTGATTTCACTGATCCAAGAACAGATTCAGCCAGAGAGGAGGAAGACTCTGCCGTAGTGTTCGGCTGGAGTGAAAACCTGCTCTACAGGGAGTGAAATAAAAGTGAAATTAAACTATTCCTCATTTTGCTGGGAACCTCCTCACTTTTGGAACCGCTCCATAGTAATAATATAGTATAGTAATATAGCAGTGTCTGATCTAAGTACATTATGAATGAATGAACGAATGAAAGCAGACTGATCCGTCGACTCCCCACCCACTGTTTTTACTGGGAGCGTATCTATGTTCCCAGGGTCCTAAGTTCCAAAGGTCCTAAGTTCCCAGGGTCCTATGTTCCCAAGGTCCTAAGTCCCCAAGGTCCTAAGTTCCCAGGGTCCTATTTTCCCAAGGTCCTAAGTTCCCAGGGTCCTAAGTTCCCAGGGTCCTAAGTTCCCAATGTCCTAAGTTCCCAGGGTCCTATGTTCCCAAGGTCCTATGTTCCCAAGGTCCTATGTTCCCAAGGTCCTAAGTTCCCAGGGTCCTATGTTCCCAAGGTCCTAAGTTCCCAGGGTCCTATTTTCCCAAGGTCCTAAGTTCCCAGGGTCCTATGTTCCCAGGGTCCTAATTTCCCAAGGTCCTAAGTTCCCAGGGTCCTATGTTCCCAAGGTCCTATGTTCCCAAGGTCCTATGTTCCCAAGGTCCTAAGTTCCCAGGGTCCTATGTTCCCAAGGTCCTAAGTTCCCAGGGTCCTAAGTTCCCAAGGTCCTAAGTTCCCAGGGTCCTATGTTCCCAGGGTCCTAAGTTCCCCAGTTAAATATTCTGTTAACACACATTAACCCTCCTATTGTGTTTTCAAATATTATCCAGTTTTTTTTTTTATTGGAACAAGGCTTCAAAACAGCTATATAAACACAACAAAACCAATGGTTATCATTTTATTTGATTTTGAAAGTCTCTAACCCTAACCCTAGAACTGGGGAACATAGGACCCTGGGAACATAGGAATGACTCTGTTTTGGACTATGGGGAACAATGAAAGTACTTCAATACATATTATTATATAAAACAGTAATAGTGACGGAGTGTCCCCGTCTCTTCTCCCGTCTCACCTGGTCCGGGTCTCTGGGTCTTCGTGAGTCGAGTGGCACATGGCGCTGAACTGGGAGACGAAGAAGTCGTAGCGGCGGTGGTAGGAGGGCGTGTCCTCCTCGATGTTGGCAAACTTCACAAACTAGAGAGACGGGGACAGGGAAGAGTGGGGAATGTGTGTTAGCATTATTTCTCTTAAGATGATTTGAGAGAGAGGGAGGGAGAGAGAGACAGAGAGAGAGAGAGTGAGACAGAGAGAGAGAGAGAGACAGAGAGAGAGAGAGAGAGAGAGATAGAGAGAGAGAGACAGAGAGAGAGAGAGTGAGAGTGAGACAGAGAGAGAGACAGAGAGAGAGACAGAGAGAGAGAGGGAGAGAGAGACAGAGAGAGAGAGAGTGAGAGTGAGACAGAGAGAGAGACAGAGAGAGACAGAGAGAGAGACTTGGGCTTCTGCTGTTGATTCCCAGGAAAATGAAAACTATAAACTGGATGAAGGATCACCCACCGACCCGAACTCAGAGACTGAAACACAGAGACTGGAACACAGAGACTGGAACACAGAGACTGGAACATAGAGACTGAAACACAGAGACTGGAACATAGAGACTGAAACACAGAGACTGAAACTCAGAGACTGGAACACAGAGACTGGAACACAGAGACTGGAACACAGAGACTGGAACATAGAGACTGAAACACAGAGACTGGAACATAGAGACTGAAACACAGAGACTGAAACTCAGAGACTGGAACACAGAGACGGAAACACAGAGTCTGAAACACAGAGACTGAAACACAGAGACTGAAACACAGAGTCTGAAACACAGAGACTGAAACACAGAGTCTGAAACAGAGATTGAAACACAGAGACTGAAACACAGAGACTGGAACACAGAGACTGAAACACAGAGTCTGAAACACAGAGTCTGAAACAGAGATTGAAACACAGAGACTGAAACACAGAGTCTGAAACACAGAGACTGAAACTCAGAGACTGGAACACAGAGACTGAAACACAGAGTCTGAAACACAGAGTCTGAAACACAGAGACTGAAACACAGAGTCTGAAACAGAGATTGAAACACAGAGACTGAAACACAGAGACTGAAACACAGAGACTGAAACACAGAAACTGAAACACAGAGACTGGAACTCAGAGACTGAAACACAGAGACTGAAACACAGAAACTGAAACACAGAGACTGGAACTCAGAGACTGAAACACAGAGACTGAAACACAGAGACTGGAACTCAGAGACTGAAACACAGAGTCTGAAACACAGAGTCTGAAACACAGAGTCTGAAACACAGAGACTCAAAGATGCTCTATACTTTCTGAACCGTCTCTGGTGTTGTCATGGCTACGCATCAGCGTCGACTTAAAACGACGTTAGATTCAGGCGGATACGTCGGTCTCTAGTGATTGGTTAGAGAAAATCGAATCCCCCTCCCCCACGGAAATCGGTCAGAGTGGAGGCAATGTCAGACTGAAGATGGAGATGGAGTGGAACCAGTTGACAGTTCTGTCTGATATCAGGCAGCGATATGACAGTACAGTGGGTGTTTTTATGCCCATGGTACATATTATTTAGTTTATGGTATTTTAGTTGTGGTATTTTATTTTGTTGATGGTATTGTATTGCTTCTACCTCATGTCTTACTTTGTGTTCTGTGTGTTTTAAGTGAGTCTAAGTTGAACTTGAGTGTGTGAATGACCATATTTGAGAATAGAAAATAAGTTAAAACAAAAGAAGAGAATTGGGCAACATTGCTTATCATGTGTTTCTATATGCCATCTTGTATACAGGTGCAACACCATTGACTGTAGCACGGCAGTGTTGTTTCTGATGGTGTGAACAGAGGCTGGGACTCTTCCTCACCTCTTCACCACAGAAAGATAAAAACACAGACGGGATTGTATTCGAGGTCTACAAAGCATCTCACAGCAGAAACACAGTCACACCGTTACATGAGCGTGTTTTAGATGTGATTATCTTCCACGGTTTCCCCTGTCCAGCCTATAATTCCTTCCCTCCAAACAAGCCTCGGCGTCCCTCGGATCACCTCTCTCTCTCTCTCTCTCTCTCTCTCTCTCTCTCTCTATGCACTCAGTTGCTTTCGAGTAGCGTGGATATAATTCGCCGCACTTGCCCGGCCTCCCGCTGCCCTCTCATTGGCCACTGAATACAAATTGCCTCCGCGCAGTTCTGCAGCCGGTGACAAAAAGCCACTCGGCCTACCTGGTAATTTCCTTCCATTTTCGACCTAACCTCTCTCGGGGGTAATGGCCGAGACGGAGAGCGGTCTTAACTGTAATTCCAATCTATTTGCATCAAAGGAAAGACCAAAGCACACATGTTACAGCAACATGCAATCACACAGTAACAGTGTACAGTAAAGGGCCTGAGTTCCTTTCTGTCCTTTAATCAGCTGATGGGACTAACCAGTGCTGTTGTGGAAATTCTTTATAACCCCTTGAGATGAACCATCTCGTTTTCAAGGGGGTCCTCAACGACAAAAACACAATATAAACATACTTAGTCAAAACATTTAACAAAACAAAAAAAATAAAAAATAACAACCCGATCATTAAACGATACCAAATGTGACGAAAAACAAACAAACAAAAACAAAACAAAAAAAAATAAAAATAAGTATCAAATAATAAAATAATAAGACATCCAACATCAGGAGATCATACTCAGCACAGCATGAAAAATGAATCATTCATTCACAGATTATAGAAAAGTATTAAAGTATTAACGAGAATAAAGAGTGTTTGCATGTGTTGGTTTTGGTTCTTAGCGGCTCGTAGCACCAGAGGAGAAGCTGAGAAACTCTCACAGTAAAAGATGAAGCCTGAGGCTCCTGCAGGCCTTCAGTCTGACAGGCTGACAGTCTGTTTCACACCCAGTCTGAGTTTTCACCCACTTTCCAGGCAGATATTAAATCAGTTTTTTTGCATCGCTTACAAAAATCTGTCCCAACAGGGCTGCTAGGTGTCCCGTAAACAGACAACACTGTAACTGACATTTTAACAGATTTAGAAAAGGTATTTTTGTTCATAGTGTCAGGCGAGTCATGTGAAATGGTGAAACTAACACTTCTCTAGTCAGAGAAAAGGGAAGCTCCCATAATCACAACAACATGGAAGAGGGAAGTAGATTAGAATGAGACAATCTGTACAAGTACTGTGCAAAAAAGAATCAACTGAATTTTTACAGCTAACACAGTAACATACAGAGACACATATGATATAAAACATTTTGCCTCTATCACACTTTCCCTCAAATAAAACATATAAAAACATGGGGTGGGCTGTTTTATGAAGTGAGTATTTTGTCTTATTTGAATTCAGTGGTGGAAGAAGTACTCAGATTTTTTACTTAAGTAAAAGTAGAAATACCACAGTATAAAAATACTCTGTTACAAGTAAAAGTCCTGCATTCAAAATGTTACTTAGGTAAAAGTACAAAAGTATTAGCAACAAAATGTACTTAAAGCAACAAAAGTAAAAGTACTCATTATGCAGAATGGCCCATTTCATAATAATACAGTGTATATTATATTATTGAATTATAATTATTGATGCATTAATGTGTAAGCATCACTTTAATGTTGCAGCTGGAAAAGGTGGGGCTGATTTCCACTACTTTATATACTGCTGGGTAGCTTACAGTAATCTATAATAATACATCACAATTTATTAGTTGATTATATTTTGTATTAATAATCTGAATCTGCAAAGTAACAAGTAACTTAAGTTATCAAATAAAGGTAGTGGAGTAAAAAGTACAATATTTCCCTCTGAAATGTAGTGGAGTAGAAGTATAAAGTAGCATATAATGGTAATACTCAAGTAAAGTACAAGTTCCTCAAAATTGTACTTAATACAGTATTCGAGTAAATGTACTTAGTTACTTTCCACCTCTGTTTGAATTTCACGCCTCCATTCAGATGTCTTTCTTTCTTTTGCAGCATGAGGAAAACTGCTTTAACTGAAGAGAAGCTAATTCCATCTTGGGCTGAGGTCTAATCATCCAAATAACAGACTGTAGTTAGGACTTTCTGCATTGATACACACAGGATGATACAAATCAATCTGTTTTGCTTCCCTCCGGCCATTTCAAAGAGCCGGATTTAAAGAAGGCGTCATTAAAAAGCACCGTCCTCGCTCAGCGTTCTGGTTTTACTCATGTGTTCAGAGAGACTGCATGACTAAAGAGGAGAATCCACTCATACGGCGAGATCAGCATCCATCACTGTGTGGATCTCAGTAAGAGAAAAAGGAGGAAACTGCTCTGACAGCCTGGCAAAGACTGGGTTTTATTTATGAATCCGGCTGTCATCCATTCAATTTGAGTAAAAAAAAAAAAAAGCCAAAACTCATTCAATATGGTGCTATGGTGGACAGTTAAGCCTATTTCCATGGATCTGGAATGAACTCAGTGCAGTGATGCGAGTCGCCTTTGTCACTTTTCTTTTAATGTTTCTATGTGATACTACCGTATTTCCTCTAATAATGGCTGGTAGTCAATTGAAAGCCGGGTCTCCGATAATGGCCGACACGAACAAATAAAGGCCGGCCCCAAATACAGGCCGGGGAAAAAAACAAAGGAAAAAACAACGGTGGATACCGGTAAACTCCTGGTGCCTGTTATATAATGTAACTGTAGTTTGTAGTAACGTACAAGTGCCACAAGATGGCGGTATGCCACAAGACGGCTCGGCCGGCGGAAGTCTCCGGAGCGTGCCGTCGTCGATTACCGTAATTATCATAATGCATTGCAGTAACAAAAAAACGGCTACCTAACGAACCCCAACAGAAGCAGATCAGAAAACAAGGAGGCTTCGTACTAAAATATGAGCAAATATACTTATCAAACAGAGGGAATTAGAAATAAAGGCCTGTCTCTAATATAAGCCTGCTTCCAATAAAGGTAAATAAAGGCCAATATTAGAGGAAATACGGTATATGTTTTATGTTGTGATGTGTTGTTATACGTGCTGCAGCACAAATCGCCCGTCTGGGACAATAAAACTGACCTGACTTGAACTCTGCACTCTGTGTTGTGGGTCTTGCTGTCTGACTGCAGCCTCTGCTCTGCTAATAACGGGAAAGGAAAGATATAATTTTTCTTGCTCAGAAGTCACCGGAAAGAATCGCCCAGTCATGAGCTCCCGCGATTCACCTACGGTGGCCCACGTGGGACAGATGTCACATTTATTCACAAATACTTGCAACTCAGCAAATATAATGTGAACAGGATGAAAAGCCCAAAAAAGATCCTATTTATGGAGGTCATTTTTAATTTCATTGGCATTTTATTAGTTTTTGAGGGCATGTTTGCCCCGAGCCCCCGTTAAATTCTGACCCTGTTGGGGCATGAACTTGACCACTCTGTGTGTGTGTGTGTGTGTGTGTGTGTGTGTGTGTGTGGTGGATACTTTGCTGACCCAAGGCGAAAAGTTGCATATTGTAGCCTAGCGTAATTCTATAATTCCTCCCTTGGCCCCAGTTATGACTACAAGACATGAAACAAAATGCAGACTAATGTATGCATACACACACACACCCACACACACACACACACAAACACACACACACACACACACAAACACACTTTTGAAGCAAGTGGTACCTGAAGTCATAACAATACCTAACACCCCCCATCACCTCTTCAGTTCTGTATCCCAAGGATCCATGATGATCAGTGGACAGTTTGTCAGGAGAGAGTATACTATACAGTGAGTGCAACTATCAGTGATCATTAAACAGTTGTTTACAGGGATGTGTGTGTGTGTGTGTGTGTGTGTGTGTGTGTGTGTATCTTCTCTAGCCGCCGCCGGCATAATTGTCTCCCGCCGCAGGAGTCCTGACTCAGGTGAGGATGGCGCCGCCCGGCCGATCACTGGGAGTCTGGGAGTTTATTTTTATATCTCATTAAACCTCCTGCTGCTGCAGCCATACTGCTGCCTGCCTGGATGCATATGGGGATGGAAGGCTGAATGTTTATTTGTACAGTTATATGTAGTGATGCACAGATATATTTCAGTTGAATATCGGAAACGGCCAATTTTTGCATTGTTGACTACAATCGGCTCATCGGCCGATAAGATTAAATCCACCGATGGCAGTGGCCGATACTCATTAACATATATTACGTCACTAATCTGTTCCAAAAATGTTCAAGTTTGAATGGAAGGACAGCCTATCAGTGTGAGGTAATGTTATTTGTTTATTTTAATTAAAAAAGGCATTTTTGGTTATGTGAAAGAATGTTACAATAAAAGATGTTCCTTAAATCTATATGTTCCTTTGCTTTCTATTTATTTATTTCAATTTCAAAAAGGGCATTTTTGGTTATGTGAAAATCGTTACAATAAAAGCTGATCTTTAAATCTATATTCATTGCAAAGTATAATGAAGGGCAGAATATAGATTATTTTGGCAGGGCACAAATGGGTCAATACGAAACAAAATATCGGCAGGCTATTGGTATCGGTCGATTGTGGTGTTTGAAAAATCGGCTATCGGTATCGGCCCAAAATTTCCATATGGGTGCATCCCTAGTTATACGCACAGAGTTTAAATACGTAGACCTGGAAGGGATATACAGTCATAATGTATGTATCGTGGCCTTGAATAGGTCAATGGGTAAAGTACCAGCGGTTGTATTTGCTCTGGAGCTCAGAGTGTGTCGAGGTAAAACTGTGCGGTCAATATACTGTGAGGTGTTTATTTATTTAGCCGTTATTTTACCAGGAAGTCCCACTGAGATTTAAAACCTATTTTCCAAGGGAGAGCTGGCCAAGAAATGGCAGCAGCAGATAAAACAATAAAACGGTAGAAAATACAGAAATAGTGAAATATGTACAATAAAAAAAAGATGACAATTTAGATCAGAAACAGGAGCGAACATCTTGTACAAGCCTGTGGATAATTTGAAGAGATTTAAGGGAATAAAACGGTCGAGCCGGAGCTTTGACTGGAGATTGTTCCAGAATAATCAAATGCCTTTTTCCACCAAAAGCAGCTGTGATTGTGGGAACTTTACTGGATCACCGGGAGCTGGGAACACGTTCCGCTCGTCTGTTTCTCTGCTGTGTGTCTTGTGCTGTATGTCGGGTCCTGTGCTGGTCCATGTGCTGCGGAGCTTCTACCACCGAGACAAACTCCGCTACATTGACCTGACTTGGCAATTAAACTGCTTCTGATTCTGCTTGAAGCTTTCCACTTAATTACTTTCAGATATTCTCTCTCTCGTCGTGGAAAACAAAGACTTCAGTGTTGACTAATGAAGGCTCCTCTGTCAGAAGAGGGCCGGTCCTTCACTGGCCATCTGCGGACTCACAGTAATGTGTGACTGCACAAGTACAGACGGACAACAAAGGCCAGAACAGAAACAATAAAGCATAGCCTGTCCATTAAATAGAAAACAGACTGTTTGATATCAGAACTGGCACAGTATAGTAGTTTTACACCTGGGGCCATATCCACAAAGCTTCCTAGTATTAAGAGTTGGTCCTAGTGGTGAAATTCTAAGAAAACTCTTAGAGTGATGACCCTTTCTAAGAATCTCCCCATAAAAGCTATTCACAAAGCATTTTAGCCCTTAAGAGAGCTCCTAAGGTGGAAAACTGTTAAGAGTAGAGAGGAGGACTTTTAGGAGCTGAGGTGTTTCTTAAGGAGAGGAGAAAATGGCTGAAAGACGCAGAAAAGACGCATTAATGTGTAGAATAATCACACAAACAGTCACAGCTCCTTCAGACTCATATTGTGATGCAGCCTGTTTGATTCCCACTGGCCGGTCGCACTGCACCGACAAAACAGCAGCTATGGATACAGTGAGTTTTCTCTGTATTGTCTGCTCACTGATGAGACACACGTCCGCATCATCTGCAATATACTCTTGTTCAAAAATCCTGTTCATATAGGCTTGCCAATATAGTCTATAAATTATACTAATACTACTACTGAGTCTTGAGCCATTTTCACCAAATCTTAACATCAAATTAGTAAAGTATAATAACATTACTGCATTCACCCAAATGAAGGCATAATGCGTCAACCTGTGAGAACCGAAATATTAAAAAGTACCGTTCGTATGGTTTTCAAAGATTTTGTCCAATGAGCTCTATTTTAAAAAAACATTTTGATAGTATAAGCACACCACGCGTTAATATCAAGCAAATTGTGTTTTATCTTGTGTGATTCCTTGTGTTCATTCTGGATGAACACAAGATCAACCAATGACAGCGTCCAAAAGAGAGCATCATACCTAGCAACGGGGTCGACCACACCTCCTCACTGAGATAAAAGCTCTTGTCCATTCCTTGCTCAGAGTCGCTGTGAGAACTTTCCTAAATCACTCCTAAGCTAGAACTCCTTGATAAGAGGTTTTAGGGTAAGATAAGACTCTCTGAGAGGATTCTCAGAATGTTTGTGGATACGGCCCCAGGTGTTTTAGGCATTTCACTGACACTCTCCATCACCACTGACAATGAATGCAACAGCAGAATAAACCCAGATTACAACACAAGCAGCTAATATTAGGAAGTACGAGCCCCACAGACACACTGCCCATACAAAAGACGGCACTTTTGATTTGGACAAGTGTGTAAAACCTATTTTTGAAGCATTAAATTGGCTTATGGTTAAGCTGGATTCAAACTGGTAGACATAAATGAAAAAAAAAAAAAATCAGGGTATTCCCATTTCCATCTTGTTTTCAGTCTAAAGTTTCATTTGTAAGCTTAGAACAGACTGGGACAGAGACCGCTTCATCATCCACAAAAACACAACTAGCAGCTGTACAAAAAACTGATAAAGGAATTAAAAAAGGAAGATAATGAATAGATACACAGAAAAGTGACAGATAGATATATAGATAAATGGGCAGTCAGACATGTATTTGGACTGACTGGTTTTGTCGTTTAGCAGCGTGATGAAATGACTGAAAAAAGGCCAAACACATGACACAAAAACCCGGGCGCTTCCACCTCAGCTCGGCCGTATTCCTGACAAAATACTCGCCGCATCCGTGACACATCTGGCCCCCGAGGCTATAAATACCCGGCGCATAAAGTCCCCGGAGAGTCTGACTCAGCGGCTACATGTGTCTGAGCCCGGACTGATGAGTGTCTTCTGTATTGAGACGGAGCGCAGGAAGAGACACTTCTCGCCGTCACAGTCTGCCAATTTCTTGTGATAAAGTTAATTGGCGGATAAATTTGGAAACGGCGAACGTCTGGCAGCACAGAGCGGAGGAAAACATTCTGTTGTGACACGCACTTATATATCTGTACCACACATACTGTACTTGGCAGTGTAAAGACAGGAAAAAGGCCGTTCTGCTGTGACTAATACTTATATTAAAGGTGCTATGTGTAGCATTTTTAAACGTCACTATATCATTGTGAAATTAACTGTGATACCTTGGTATATCTACCATAAACCAATGGGAGCGTGGAGGAGAAAATCGGTTGCCTCTATCTTGCACCAGTAGTATGGTTAGTGATAGGGTTTCTCCACATTAAAGGTCTCTGTGTTTTATTTTGTGTCTTTCTGTCCATTCAAAGCTGTGTGTGTGGTGTCATGTACCAAAAACAATCCATTTTTCCACGTTCGTTTTCCAGCATCTCTCTGAGCCTTACCAAGAACAGGCCGTTTCTGTCGCCGTGTCTTTAAGACTCATTAATATTAACGACCCCTCTGTTCCGATCGGCTAACCGTTTCCAGAGTGAAACGTGAGACGCCGCGGCCCGGCGGCTACAGGTAGGGAAAACTCTCCGGTAATAAACAATGACAACCGCTCAACCGCTTTGAAAAAAACACTTTGTTAGTCTATTATTTCTTACAAAAATGATAATGAGCGAACCTTTGTGACGCCACAAAGTTACAGAAGTCCAAACGGCTCGTTTAGAGGCTCGCTGCACTAATATGGATTGTGTGGATTTAGTTGGCGACTGTGTGTTTTGATACTTTCACCATGTTTAGATAGACCATCCAACTCCTTTATCATCACAGAGGCAAGGGGAAGCCTGTTTTACACCATATGGGACCTTTAAAACTACATTTCCCATAAGCCCCGTTGCTTCCTTTCCTCCCAGGCTCTCATTTCCCCCCTCTGACCCCTTGACCTCTTTCCTCTTGCTTGCTTGTAATGTTGTTGATCTAGGAATTGAAAGTTATTCTGCTGCTCCGCTCGTTCTAAGTTTCTCTGGATAAGAGCGTCTGAAGCTAAATGCTTAAAATGCAAATGTGTATGTAATGTCTGCAGCTTTTCCTCGAGTTAGTTTCTCCTAATTAGTAACTGTTTGCCGAGTTCCCATTGAAACCAGCCAACCCGTTTTAAACCGTCTCGCAACAAAACTGCAGTAATTTGTTGTGCTTGGTGTTCTTGTTGTAATGCAGACATCTCAAACAAACTCATTAAACCGATGATTACCCAACAGAATAAACACAAGTGGTTCATTTTCCTCAATTAAGATGTAAAACCGTTATGAGCAAACAGCAAAATTAAAACGGCCTGTCTCGGCTTTGTAGCCGGCGCCACGAGGAAAAATTTAATTAACACGGCTCTCACCTAAAGGCGGTCTCCACCTCTCTCCACCTCTCTCCACCCCCCCGCCCCCCCCCCCACTCATCTACCTGCCTCCACAGCCCCGCTCCACTCTGCCAGTGTCTAAATACCACAGATAAATAATGCATAGGGCTTTCGCATCTAAACCGTCGGCTCCGTTTCCTGCTCAGATGAACGGCCGACAAAGGCGAGGAAAACAAGGGGGAAAAAATAAATAAACTTTAGGTTCACCTTCAGAAGACTTGAAAAGGAGAAATGGGGCTGACATTTGGTCGTGGCTTGAGAGGCTGACGTGTTTCACAGGATGGGATAGAGGGCCGTTTCCACTGTCGATATACGAGTAAATTAGGTGTTAAGCCACAACATCAACATTAACATCAACCTGTCGGCTGTGGCTGAGTGATATGAACAGTCGGCTGTCTGTTGTATGTTCCACTTTCCTTTGGCTCTGAATCTGAGGTCCTGTTGTGCTGTACCATGTGTGTCAGCATGTATTGTGGTATTTTGTTAGTCATCAATAAGTCGCCATGTTCAGACTGCCAGCCCAAATCTGATTTTTGGCATATCCAGATTGGAGTCGAATTGAATTCATCAAGTCTGAACAGTGAAAAAAACACATGGAAACCGACTCAACTCAAGATTTTAGCCATATTTGTATGTGGTTTGAAACGCGATTCAAATTGGTTTTCTACAGATGCGTCTCAGTCTGACGGTTTTCAAACTGTCCTTTACGTCACTTGTGACACTGCTGTCACATCCAGAGCGCCGCAAATGAAAATTAGACAGTCGTCTGGTGTGAAGGCAAAGAGGAAACGTCTCCATTCTGTGTTTGCCACTTTTTGTTTTGGTTTCGTATCTGAAAAACGTGCCGTCGGTTACCGTGGGTACACACGCCTACATCGTTACCACGGCAACCGATGCAGAGAGCTTAACGCTGCCTGAACACAAAAATCTGACCTAATCATTGAGGAGGACGGATCTGAGAAACAATCAGTAGGGCTGCAACTAACGATTATTTTCATTGTCGATTAATCTGTCGATTATTTTCTCCATTAATTGATTAGTTGTTTGGTCTATAAAATGTCAGAAAATGGTGAAAAATGTGGATCAGTGTTTCCCAAAGACCAAGATGATGTTTTGTCCACAACCCAAAGATATTCAGTTTACTGTCATAGAGGAGTAAAGAAACCAGAAAATATTCACATTTAAGAAGCTGGAATCAGAGAATTTTGACTTCTTTTTCTTAAAGAATTACTCAAACTGATTAATCGATTATCAAAATAGTTGACAACTAATCGATTAATCGTTGCGGCTCTACAGATCAGATTTGCCTGCAGTCTGAACAAAGCCTCAGTCTCTGTACTGATATGAGAGATTCCTCTTCAATCCCAGAAAGCTTTTAGACGGTGAATAGATGTTGATCTGACGGCCTGCACCAACACTGAAAACCTAAGTAAGTACAGCACCAAAATAAAAGACATCTGTATCTGTCCAGAGCTGCTGCCTGTGTCGTTTAGAAATCAGGGCCTAAATATCTGTCTAATATCAGTTTAAACAGTTTCCAAAGTGGTTTTAATATGGATTTTTACTGAGCCATAACATCATATTGTGAAAATGTTGTGCTTGTCTGGGCTGACGTTGAACCTGACTATGTAAAACCAAGGACTCTGCCTCCTAATGTACACAGCTGTCTGTCAAATGCTCGCTGGGTTTACTGAACCTGGCTGAATAAAGTGATACTGAAAAAGTTAATCAATTAATAAGTAAAAAAAAGCATGCAACATGAGAGGTTCTATTTTCAGAAACATAGTGTTATGCAGAAAAACATTTCTCTCTCCAGAGACTTCTCTTTTCCATGCTTCCCCTCCACTCTTATCATCTTCCTCCTCACAGCAAGATATCTCTACCTTCTCCCTGACCGCTATCAATGGCTGTGTGTGTGTGTGCGTGTGTGTGTGTGTGTGTGTGTGTGTGTGTGTGTATGTGTGTGTGTGTGTGTGTATTGGTCGTGACTCACTTGCTGAATCCAAATGTCTGGACTTCTCCAGACTTGTGGACTATGTGACTTTCCCCCTCCCCAAATTTCATCAAGTCTCTCGTGGACTTTTGGCGAGGCTCTAAGCGGACTTAGTCTGTAGACTTTGGTAGTCAGATTTCCCACAGTTCATTGCACTACGGATGTGATGATCAATGTCAGACTACGCAAAACCAGAGTCTGAAAGTCCGGAGTCCAGACATTTGGATCCAGTGAAGTCCCCATGAAATGAACTCCCATTAGGAAAACACAGTATCTTTTATGACCTCATGCTGCACCAGGAGGCTTAAATACAAATTTCTAACCAATAAAACCATCAGATTTTTTAACAGTCCCGCCCCTCCGCACCCCTCCCATCCAATAAAACTGCCTCTCCCTCCTTGACTCATATTCCATTGGTTTAGACTTTTGAGTGATCCCTACCTGCCTTATGTCCCGCCCCCAACATCCTGTTTCAGCAGGAAATGCATCTAAGATGCTGTTTCATGGGGTTTTTAAGGAAGATTTTTGTAATATAAAATGCAGTGTAGAGTCCGGCAGAGGCTGCCAGTCTTCTCAAATGAGTTTCTTAGACAAATATATATAGTCCTATGTATGAACTTCTTTCCAAAGCCTTTGCCTTTCCATCAAGGCAAAGAATCTAAAGTATAAGATAGTTTTGATTTGTTTAACAATTTTTTGGTCACTGCATAATTCCATTTGTGGTATTTCATAGTTTTGATGTCTTTACTGGTATTCTAAAAATGTGTGTGTCCAAACTTTTGACGAACATTGTAAATGGAAAAACTCATGGGAAAACTAGACTGAGAATTTTTTTCTTCTTTTTTTTAAGATTATTCTTTCTGCATTTTCACCTTTATTGGATAGATCGACGTAGAGAGAGACAGGACAGATTGGGAGAGAGAGGGGGATGAAATGCCACAAAGGTCATGGGCCAAAAAACCAAATCTGTGTTACAAATAATTTGTACATCTGAGTTTGTTATCATAAATGGAAAAAGTCATGGGAAAACTAGCGTGAGATCTTTTCTTTTTCAAGATTATTTAGCTCAAAGTGGAGAGAGACAGGAAAGATTGGGAGAGAGAGAGAGAGAGAGAGGGGTGACATGGGACAAAAGTCCTGGGCCAAAAGAACAAAATGTACTGTCATATTTTCCTCACTGAACCCCTGGGGCAAAGCCAGCCACAGGTTAATGCGGTGATGACTTATTCATGTTAAAATGCTACATGTAGAAGCTTCTTAGCTCACTTCTTACCGAGTTTGTTCCCAGGACCTGCAGGTCCGGCTCTCTGGACTCCAGCAGCTTGGCCACCATGTGCAGGAAACTCTCCACGAAGGGCTTGATGCTCTGAGAGTGGCAGGCCATCAGCAGCTGGTCCAGGGCCTCCATGGCGATCACCACATACCTGCAGAGCGGGGGGGGGGGGGGGGGGGGGGGGGGGTTACTGCTTATTAAGCATTAACTAACCCTTAATTAATGCACCCTTATTGTAAAGTGTTACCAAGTAGATTATATTTAAGAGTTTGTCATGTAAAGATAACACACCACCACATGAGCATAAAGTAACATTCAAAGATCATGAATATGTGTATAACTCAATTTTGATTAAACACATATCAGATTGAACCTTGTAATTCCAAAGTCACGAAATCAAACCACAATAAACAAACATTATGCAAATCAGGGAAACTCAATAAAGAACTCGAGGAGAAGAAGGCCACACGCTTATTTTCCAGAAGGCATTTTACAAGATTGATTTTTCTCCCCCCGTTAGGACTTTAGAACACTCAGTCACCATTTTAAACACTAGGAAGCATTAGGGATTTGTTCCTTCTCCCGCTGAGATAAACAGAAACACTTCACCACAGGGGTCAAAGGTCAGGAGCATCTAGGAGCACTGCCAGGATAGGACACCGGGTGCTTGAACCTGTGACTGTAGGGCCACATCCACACTGATACGTTTTCATTTTAAAACGCATAACTTTTGCTACGTTTCCCCCTAGCGTCCGCACTGCTGCGGCGTTTTCGGACCCTAAAACGGAGACTTTTGAAAAGGCTGCTGACCCCGTTTTAGATCGAAAACTCCGGGATTGCGTTTTATTCCGGACGGGCGGAAACGGAGACTTTTGAAAACGATGACGCAGACGCCCACGTTCACTTCCTGATTGGGTCTTATCAGTCTAAACGTGTCCTTCCCTGATTAGTCACGCCCCTATCACGTGACCCTTTTCCGGAAGAAAACAAACGACATCAGCCTTGACTACCAGTGGTTAATTCAACATGGATAACGAATTACAGGCGTGGCTGACCTTGTTGTCTATGCTAGCAGCTGTTGTGCAGTTAAATTCTGCATTTTATAAAGCTACTACTGCCTACATGAGCAGGAGGAAAGCTATTATTCGAGCCATTTGCGACAATTCCCGTGTCCAGCGGCGTTATCGGCCCTACATGGAGCACAGGTTTTGGGTGAGGCCGGGAAGAACCAGTGCCTGGTGGGATCATTTTATCGATGAAGTTGTGGTTCCTGAGGAATGGAGAGAAAACTTTTGAATGTCCAGATCGGCGATGGATAACGCTCCCGGTACCGCTCTGATATGAAACGGACAGAGATCGTTTTCGTTTTAAACGTATTTGTGTGGATGTGGCTTATGAAACGGCCGGTCTGCCAACATCCTACAAACCTACAAATTACAGTTACATTCACATTATTTTGGTGATATATTGGGCTGATATTTACAAAAAAAATATAAATAAATAAATAAATCTGAAATTGGCCAGTCAGTGTTTCTCAGCACTGATATAACAGACGTGAGGATGTGATTTCACTCAACAGCTTCAGAGGTGTTAGTCTGTAAAACCTGCAGTGAACCTGCCTCACCCTGTGCTAAGGAGCCGCTAACCAACACAAGAGTTTCATCAGCAGGGGTGATAATGGAGAGATTTAATGTCCCATGATTCTCTCAATGCTGTTTCAGATGCTTTTCCATCCTGATAAGAATAAGTGAACTGAATCCACGAATTTTTGGGCATGAAAATGGTCAAATTTAAACATACAAAATAACAAAATATTGGCTATCAGCAGAATCCGTGTATCATTCGTTCTTTTCATATTCAATTGAGAATCCAAAATCGGAAAATGAAAAAATGATTTGTTATTTCGTTATCCGTTTATGAATCTGATACCAAAAAACAGGAAATGAAAAAACGGGCCACGGGCTGAAACCTCTGAGATTTGGAAATCGCAGAAGTTCATATTGCTATTTCAAAATTCCAGAAGTTCATATTGCGATTTAGTTTTTTTTTTTTTTTTTGTTGATTAATTGTTCAGCTCTACTGTGTTTTTCATCTAGGTTGATAGATCTTGTGGACAAGGTGTGTGTAGCCTGCCTGAACTTAGCCTGGTAAGACCATCCTGATCACGTGACCTCACATTCTGTTTCGGTCTGGACTTCTAGCCGCCCACATCGATTTCCTGAAATTACAATGTAACCGGGCCAATCAGGGACTGTGTCGTAGTTGATGACATAACCAGGCCAATCAGGGACTGCGTCACAGTTGATGACATAACCAGGCCAATCAGGGACTGCGTCACAGTTGATGACATAACCAGGCCAATCAGGGACTGTGTTGTAGTTGATGACGTGAAATACAGGCCGCCACTGGCAAAACAGTAATGGCGTCTCCCGAAGCAACGAGCGGTAACGTTAACGTTAGCAGAGTAAACACAGCCATAAGTGCAGTTATTGCAGAAATAGACTCAATAACAACAATTAAACAAGAACAAGAGTATGCACTAGCGGAGTTTCTCAGCGAAAAAGACAATATTTTGTCACGCTGATTGGCTGAAGGAGTTTGTCTGTCAAGGCGAGTACTCCCGCCCACTGAAATCGATGTGGGCGGCTAGAAGTCCAGACTGATCCGTGGAGCGAAACAGAATGTGAGGTCACGTGATCAGGACGGTCTTACCAGGCTACCCTGAACTTCCTACAACATGAATTCACAGAATGCAGAAATGGACTGAAACAGCCTCCTCCACCCAGGAGCCAGGAGCCAGGAGCCGATCACCTGGACCAAACCCACCAACCTGCCTGGAAAAACAAACCCGCTCAGGCCGCCAGCCAAATGGATCTGGCGTTCCTGAGGATGGCCCGATGTGTCTGAGGAGACGCCAAGTGGTTTGGTAGCAACACATGGAAGATTACAGATGGGAAGAGAGACGCATCAAATGATTTTTGCTCTTTCTCTCTCTGTTTCTCTCTCTCTCTCTCTATCTAGATGATTTCCTTGCTGTCTGGCTGTCAGCTTGAGGAAAAATCAATTAAACGCAATTCCTGCCATTATAACCGCTGTATTGATTTGGCACTGCCACTCTTCTTTTACAAAACACCCGAGGGACCCGTCTATTCTTAGTTCTCGACCCATTTTAATTACTTTCCAGGAGGCATTTTCTCTCTGCACATTAGATCACAGCAGGTAGGGCTAAAAACGGACAAGACATTTAATATCACAAGACCTGTTCTGATGAGTTTAAAGAAAGCTTTGTGTCATTAACTTAAAAAACCCAAACTGCAGCTGGAGAATCGTGTGTGATGTCTTCAGAGCGATGTCTTACACTTCATGTGAGGTCCGGTTTCCCTGTACCATGTGTGTCAGTATGTAGGCAGGGGTGATATCAAAAATGTCATATCGCGATGCTGTCCCGGCAGAATATCGTGATATACGATATTATAGCAAGGAGGGGTGGGGGAGGTGTTGTCCCATTTGGGCTGACTGTGGAAAGGGGAATTTACTTGAAATAAAATGACAAAATCTTCACTACAACTATGATTATTTTTGTTTTTTCGCTATCCTACCACTAGTAGACTAGTAGTGGATTTATTCGATACCACGGAAAATATCACGATATTCGCAAAATATTGAGAATATTCAATATTAACAAATATCGGCCGAAGCCTATCAGTATGTACTGTGTAAGTTGTAAAAATGTCTCTGCACCAATGCCAAAAAGACAAATTCTGGTGCATTTATTCTACTTAGTAAAGTGATTCCAACTACGATCACAAATCCCACATCACAAATCAGATGCCAGCACAGAAGAGGCATCTAGCTCGCTTTGCATCTATATTTTCTATATTTTCTAAAAAAAAAGGGTCAAAGGTCACGGCTGACTCACCCATAGCGGTGTCGCACCACGTCTCTGCTCAGCCTCTCAGCCAAGTAAGCTCCGATTCTGTCCAGTTTCTCCGGGGCCGACACGGCGTAGAAGGTCAGCTTCTCCATGTCCGACTTACTCAGACCGTCCTGCGGAGAGGGAGGGGCAACATTTAGGATCCAGACTGTCTTCCAAATTCATGTTGGTGATTCACTATCAGAGGCGGGGACTCTGACTTGTACTCTGATGACTTGAAAAGGTTTCTAAAGTCTCGACTTGAGATCTTGTGTTTGTGTAAATGACTTAGATTGAAAGTGATGAGATTTGTTCCAGCAGACGACTGAATTTAAATTCTGTTTTCTGAATTTGTAATGATTTGTAATGATTGAATTTATTGAAGTTGAAACTGATTATAGAAATCAAACTCATGATGCTCTTACCAAGTTTTTATCCTATTAAAACCATATTGCATTGAAAAGTCCTAGATATTTAGTTTTCTTTAAGATATTAAATTGATACTGGACTCTTGATTTGTTCTGACTTGACTTGCTGTTCTACATTTAGACTTGAGACTTGACATTAATGACTTGGACTTGACTTGATGCATGAAGAAAAGACTTGAGACTAGACTTGACTTGGGTTCTGGTGACTTGGGACTTGACTCTGACTTGTACTCTGATGACTTGAAAAGGTTTCTAAAGTCTCGACTTGAGATCTTGTGTTTGTGTAAATGACTCAGATTGAAAGTGATGAGATTTGTTCCAGCGGACGACTGAATTCAAATTCTGTTTCCTGAATTTGTATGGAATGATTGAATTTATTGAAGTTGAAACTGATTATAGAAATCAAACTCATGCTGTAGTTTGGACTCATTGTTGCAGCAGGAGGCAGTGGAGCTCGCCGTTTCAACTGACAGCTGACTCTGGAGCCAATATCGTCTGTGGGTCCAAGAACTACAGGGATGGAAGAGACTCTTTATATATATATAGGTCCAAAATTGCCGCACTTATCCTTTAATGTCAATGAACAATGGCTGATGTTAAGTAGCACAGTCGATGGAAAATGTATCGCCGCCAGGTTTCATACGTAAGGAGGAGGGAGCTATTTCCAGACAGACTGTCCCCAGAGTGTTTTCAGCACCTAAAGCTCTCAGCAAGTGATAATTAATTTGACAAGGTCTCGACCATTCGAGCATTTCCATTTCCCAGTGCACCTGTTTGCTTATACTGAAGGCTCTTGAGATGGGAGGAGGGGGGGGGGAAATCACAATAAAATCCCTCCCCTGTGTACGAGACTACACCATGCACACATTTAGTTTTAATAAACAGGGGTTAATAAGTTGTCTTGGCCTGGTTATCAAAGCAGTGTCACGTTTAATAACTAGATTTGTCAAACTACAACGCTTTCATGTGTTGCTACAGCCGTCCAATTACTGCAGTCTCTGGGAAGCGTTGTCATCTCGGAGGTGTCACCGGGTCTCCGCCGCAATCCAAGGCTCTGCGGTAACAGCTGGGCTCTGGGCAGTGTGTTCACTCTGCTGCTGAAGGCCCGGCCTGTGATTACTGTGCTGTCCCATGCTGACACACTGCTGCCAGGCCACCGCTCTGTTTACACTGTGTTTACTAGACTACTCTGAAATGTATTATCTGACCTTTTATACAAGGATTGACAGTATGTGATGTGAGACTGTAAAGCAGGCCTATTCAATTGGCGGCCCACGGGCCACATCCGGCCCAGAAGCAACCTCCGAGTGGCCCAGAGAGCTTGAATTATAGGCTATTTTAAAAGCAATTTTAATATTTTAATTGTAATATTATTTCATAAAAATTTTGACTCGTTTTCACTCGTCAATTCACTCATGAATTTATTTCCTCCTTGGCCGAAAAACACGTTACACAAGCCTTCAGAAGCTCCTGCAGGTTAAACTGGACTAACGAAACACTTTTGGGGCTGACTGACTCTAACAGACTCACTATAAACAGACTGTAAGACACTCGCTAGCCTAGCCACATTAAGGCTACAAACAACCCATAATGCAACACTCCGTGTAGGAGTCGGTTTTACACCGGTACTTTATCCATTCAAAAAGAATATCTGATGTTGTGAACAGGTTTGTCTAGTCCTTGAATATAAGACGACCTCTACTTTTTCTGAAAATATCTCTCTGTCAACCCTGAAACGTAGAGTTGACAATGAAAACTGTGGGTTTAACCCTGCCTGGACTGGAAAATACTGGTTTATTTTACCGCCATTATCATTACCAAAAGCTAAAAAAAGGTTTTAAATAGGCTGCTGAAAATGTCTGGCCCATCTACATTTCCTGGTTTTAAAATCTGGCCCAATTGAATTTGTAATTGAATAGCCCTGCTGTAAACCCTGCAGTATTCTGACTTACAATGGTTAACAAGTTATTTTAACAGTTATAGTTACAGTTAAAAATAAACTCAAATGTGTAGTTTAAAAAATATATATTTCAAAGTATTTGCAGGTTTCAGAAAGCCAAATTTAAGACTTTTAAAAAAATGTTTAACGCTCCCTGGAATTGAATTTAAGATCAATTTAAAGGAACATGAAATGACTTTTAGTGCGCTCTATCAGCAAGGACAGAAATTGCAACAATTGACAGTCTGTGGCACAGATTATGGTGGCCTGTAAATGACAAAAATAATAGTTGCAATTTCTGAAATTTCTGAAAAATGTGACTTTATCATTTAGGTCAATTACAGGCTACTCCAAGCTGAGTCAGAGACCCGTCCATGCTTCAGTTCCTTGGTTGCCGATAGATGTGGATGAAAGTCACAGATTACTTAAAAGGATAGTTCACCCAAAAATGTAAATTCGGTCATTCTCTACTACTTTTTTCTTCATACAACTTCAGACATCTTACAAGAAGCTTTTTTCCAAATAATTGCAGTAAATGGAGGCCAGTCCTTTAGGCTTCACAAAGGGAAAAAAATGCCCATAAATGGACAGGTTTGGGAATGCGGACAACTCAATTTGCAAAGAAATTTGGGTTTTGTTTTTCCACTCACAGAGCGATCGCATGGTGTCAGAAGACTTGGATTATGCTGCAGCTGTATGGAGACAATTATGGCCTCTTTTGAAGCCTGAAGGACTGGACTCCATTTGCTGCTGTTTGGAGGAAAGCTCCTCCGGCAGTGAGCCTGGAGAACTGCTGGTTTTAGGGTGAACTATCCTTTTAATGCCACTTTAACTTAATGATCACATTAACGGAGGGATCACATTACCCCACTGCTTAAGACACTGCACTGGCTACCTGTATCTTTCAGAATTGATTTTAAAGTTATTTTACTTGTTTATAAAGCTTTAAATGACCTTGCTCCTCCCTACATCAGAGATGTTCTTTCATTTTATGTTCCAGCCAGATCACTGAGGTCCTCCACCGCTTTTCTTTTAAATGTTCCTTATGTGTCCCATAAAAGAGAGCGCCCCTAAACTGTGGAGCTCACTGCCTCTGGATATTAGAATGGCAAGCTCTCTCGGTATTTTTAAAAGGAAATTAAAGACCTATCTTTTTAATCTGGCTTTTAATTTGGAGCAATGTTACTGCCTTAGTTTTTTAGTCCTAATCATTGGTTTTTACTTTTATCCCTGGTGTTTATTACCTCCGCCAAGGAGGTTATGTTTTCGGTGCTGTTTGTTTGTTTGTTTGTTTGTTTGTTTGTCTGAACTGGCCCTATTTTCATAAAACTTTGTGGAAGGGTATAGCATGGGCCAAGGAAGAAGAACTCATTAAGCTTTTGGATTTTATTGTATGTAAAGCACTTTGTAAACAGTGATTTTAGAAAAGTGCTATACAAATAAAGTTATTATTATTATTATTATTATTATTATTATTAAATTTTGGAGCGGATCCAGATCCGACTCACAAACAAGCAATAATAGCACGAACCTTGGCGGAGGTCTGCGCTCTCCTAGTGCCTTTCTAGTTTTATTGTATTTTTATTTTATTTTATTGACTCTTATTCATTGATTTTTTTTTTTTTACATTTTATTGTTTTATTGTTGTAATTTTGCTATGTGAAGTGTTGTGAGTTGAGTTGAGTTGAGTTGAGTTGAGTTGAGTTGAGTTGAGTTGAGTTGAGTTGAGTTGAGTTGAGTTGAGTTGAGTTGAGATGAGATGAGATGAGATGAGTAAACTTAACTAAAAGGATTCTCATCTGACTGGAGGATTCGTTCCACTGACAGCGACTCACCTTGGGATCCTCGGGGAAGATGTTGTCCACCAGGCGTTTGTACCTCGGCCTCAGCGGCCCACAGCAGCCGCACACTCCTGCAACAAAACAGCACAGAAAAGTCCATGAGCGAGGTTTTCCCATGAGCCACCGGGGCCAGGCAGCCGCCACCGGGACAGACACGCTCTCCAGGAGAACAGATGCATGAAAACAAAAGGGTGGCGGTGAAGTGGAGATTAGAGAACCGTCTCACAACCGTTCAGGGCTGCTGGTTCTAATCCCAGACCCACTGGGATCCTCTGGAAAACAAATAAAAAAAACCCTCTAATTTCCCTCAAGAAGCAAATGACAAGAGTTGTGAATCTGTGCCAGTCAACTTTTCTTCGATAAATAAAGGCTGAAAAAGACAGACAGCGCACAAGTTTATGATACGACTGGGCAAGGCTGGGTGATTAACTCAGTATTATCGTCTTTCAGTGAATCATATGGTGATGATATGGTGATTTTGGGACATCATGACATAATTCTGCCATCTAAACAGATGATAAGCACATTTTATTTAAAAACTGAAACACTGAAATATGAAAATTTCAGTTTTGTTTGACATCACACCTAACATTACCATTTATTTCAAGGGGACAAAAATGTATTTGATTATTTAATATGTGATTTTGCATTTTTCATTCTTCAATATATGTATTATTATTATTTATTTATTTTTTCTCTTCTCTCCCATACACACACAATCATACAGACAGACACATTCTATAACAGATCTTCCCTAAAACACTAAATTAAATCGCAGTAACTGCATGATGTCTCTATCGTTATAATTATTATGACTATTTCATCCTTGTTTGTTTTGTTTTATATATGTACCATGTCAAGTGCTGTACATCACTCTGTTGGGGGTTTTTTTTTCTCTTTTTTTTTTCCTTTTCTTTTTATTCATTGTCTGCCCTTGTGTATTTTATCCCCGTTTCAATCATTGTTGTATCTGTAAAGTCACTTTGTTTTTGCACCAATAAAAAAAAAAAAAAAAAAAGAGAACCAAACTGACTCTAGATTCTAGCAGTGATCGGGATAGGTCATCGCCTATTGATTGACATGAATTAGTATTACCAGCATCAGCTAGGAGTCAAAAGGAAGTGATGAGTCATCGGAGTCCTGGGCTTTGCAGCGCGGGGTGAAAAAGTCGAGGACTGATCTCTGCACAGTGGAAACATTTCAACCAGCCTGACCGGCCGGACATCAAGGAGTGAGGAGTGTGAGGAGTGTGAGGAGTGTGAGGAGTGTGAGGAGTGTGAGGAGTGTCCGTGCTCACTTGCATGTTTGGAATTGGGGCTGAACAATTAATCGAAATTTTATCGAAATCGCAATATGGCCTACTGCAATTTTCAAATCGCAGGAGGCGCAATATTTGTTAAAGGCGAAATGTGTCAAAATAGCATTTTAAATGAAATATTGTGGTGCTGCAGAGATGTCCTGGCCTACACATCATATTCTACAGACTTAAGAAAACATCTTTGTTTGGTACAGATCCCCGCAAAAATCGTTCAGCCCTATTTGGAATAAACTTATATTTTCATGAATAGAAAAAACTGTTGGTGCTGAACAACCTCTATTCTGAACCAGTTCAGATCTGCAGCTCTGTGCTCCTTTCAGCAGGTATCAAGTGCACACAATTAGGTTCCTAATGCAAGCCGAGCTCTTCATGTTAAATTCATAGAATCAGATGTGTGTCTGTGTGTGTAAAAGGGAGGCAAGTGAAAGGAAGTGTGCGTGTGTGTGTGTTTGTCTGTGTGTGTGTGTGTGTGTGTGCACGCCATGCCTGTGTATGTTTCACATGCTCGCTACTTAGTCTGAAGTTACAGGGTTTTTCCGGCATAGGAAAATGTTTGTCAGCCGATAAAGTCTTTTCTTTAGCGCCGAAGTGGAAAAAACAACAAACTGAAAAAACAGATTTAGTGACTTTTCAAGCAAATATATTTCTCAAAAGCAAATAGCGACAAATGTTACTTTTTCGGATTCTGGGGGAAATGGGAGTCTGCAGGTCCTGAAAAAACTCTTAAAACATCTTGAATTTGATTTACTAAATTCAAAGCCCCAAAAGTAAAATCTGGTTAATACTGCCTTTAAGTTTCTACTCAGCTTCAGGTCTTAAAAATCTGTGATTTTCTAGTGCTAAATCAGCCCAGTTCTGCAGCCTGTACCCATTCTCTGATAAAAACAAAAGGTTTTTCTCATTATAACATTCATTTCAGTGGTGAAATTAGTTTTATATTTCATGCTAACTAGCATTAAAAGTCATAGCCTCACGACACGTCCGCCCATTTGAAGCCAGGAAAAACCCTGGAAACACCTGTGTGCGTGTGTGTGTGTGTGTGTGTGTGTGTGTGTGTGTGTGTGTGTGTTCCACGCCTGTCAGGCCGGCGAGTCGTCAGTGAAATGCCAGACTGAGCTGAGGTGTTTCTGTGTCGGGCCGCAGCTAAAGGTCGCAGCAGCAGTCGGCTTCTCTGACAGACGATCAATGAGGAAAACCATTTAGCACCAAACTTCACCAGGTTCAACACAAACACCTCAGGAAAGACTGGGCCCGTGAATACACACACACACACACACACACACACACACACACAACTTGTAGCATGAGAACTGTGGAGGTGAAAGATACAACATGTTTAAAGAAGCCATAAAATAATGTAGCTGGAAAATCACAGAATTCACTGAACGATACTGACAAAAAAATCAAATTGCGATTAGTTGTCAGCAGAATGTTACAATTGAGATTTAAACTGCGATTCATATCATCACGTTTTTCTTGTTATAAATGTTTTAGATGTGACGAGAGCCGATTAACGAGCACAAATGTGTCGGAAAATATGGAGATTTCACTTCAGGTTTTGGAACAATTTTAGGATTCTTGTCCAAAATGCTAGATATACATTCTGGAAAAGTAATCATAACTTGAAAGTTCATCATTCAACATCCCTAAAATATCCTGTTAAACTGTTATCATTTTGTAAGCTCAAGGACTTAAGAGGCATACGATCCATCAAAAAGTTCCATAATATGTTTCTGTGTTGCACTATCTATTGTTTCCTAAGAGCAGGTGTCAACCCGCCGCCCCAAACCCCAACGGTGAGTCTCTCATCTTTCATCTAGTTTCCCCCGTTCATATGATGCATGTTTCTGACTTTTCTTGGTCCGACAATTGACTTGAGAGAGAAACAATTAATCAAAAAAAAATACGTGATCGCAATATGAACTTCTGCAATTTCCAAATCTCAGAGGCTGCAGTTAATTTCTTCAGAGAGAGTTTGGTCCAAACTGGATTTGTGAACAAGGAGTTTTAGAGCTGCAGGTAATCTTTGGTCCATGAATCAAAACCTCAAACTCAGTAAATCCTGCACACTGACGTCTATGTAACAAAATCAGTTCAGTTCAGTTCAGTTCAGATCTTTATTGTCCCTCGAGGGGAAATTTGATTTGCAGTAGAGGGCAAAAACACAAACACAGCATACAAGAGGACATGGGACATTAATCAGTTAAACAGTTACAGCAAACAACCAAAAAATGTATCTGTTCGTTAAAAGTATCAAACCATTGGAGTGGCAGCCATAATAAAGTGCTGCTGAGCAGGGCAGTCAAGGTTTAGTGCAAATTAAGTGCATTTATCGCACTTGGAACAAAGGAAAATTTAAACCTATTGATGTTTACCCTGGGGGAGCTGTATGTCTGCCCAGAGGGGAGAAGAACAAATTCCTCCTAGAGTGGCTGGTCAGAGCCGGACAGGATCGACCCTGCCTTCTGCTACTTTAACAATATTGAACAAACAAAATTAAAAGTGGACAGTCCTTTTGTTAGACAAAGGGTAACACTTTATAATAACCATCATTAATAAATGGTAAATTGATAGTTAATTAAACTTTAGTTAATAGTTATTTTACTGTTAACAAACAATGAAATGATCATTAATAATGTTTACTAATTATTAGTAATGCTATAATTTATGTTATTTTCATATCATTAGTTTGTGTAATATAAAATAATTTGTTTAAAAATTATATATTGTATCATAGCTTTTTACCATCTCTTATCAGCTATGATACAATATATAATTTATAAACAAATGATTTTATATTACACAAACTAATGATAAAATAACATAAATTATAGCATTACTAATAATTAGTAAACATTATTAATGATCATTTCATTGTTTGTTAACAGTAAAATAACTATTAACTAAAGTTTAATTAACTATCAATTTACCATTTATTAATGATGGTTATTATAAAGTGTTACCAGACAAAGTTCTAAGTTCTAAAAAAGTTCACAAAGTTCTAAAAAATGTACAGGAATCACGGTTTAAATCGCAACTGCAATATTCTGTGAAATAATCACATTTAGATTTTTTTGTCAGTATCGTTCAGCCTGTCGGTGCGTTGTGCGAACTTCATGTTGGAGGAACTCCTACATGTCGCCTCTCATCAGTCGTAAGCTGGGAGTCAAAAACCCTCCGCTGGTTCCTCGAGGCGCCGGACGCCACCGTGAAAAAAGATGGAGGAGCGAGAGGAGCGAGAGGAGCACTACGTAAAGGCCGTTCATCATCATTACCTCCAACAGTCCCTCTTACAAACGACCACTCCTCCTCACGCTCACAAAATGAACTTTGGAGAGGCGGAGGACTTCATTTCCCAGGTGCCCCTGCTCAAGACAGTTTTCCCAGCGTCCCCGCGGCGCCCTTCACGATTCGCCGAAGCCCTCGCAGGTGAAGTCAGATCACCTTAACACCTCGCCGGTTATTTATTCCTCCACGCACGGGAGAGCTCGACGGCCACCCCCCCCCCCCCCTGGGAGCCTGGAGATTAATAAACTTCATTAAGGCTCGTATCAACCGCCTGTCGTCACGGCAACCTTTTCCCCGAGCCCGGGCTGTAAAGCATTCATTATGGATCCCGCAATTACCTGCCACATTAAGGCACGAGGTGGCGGGGAGCCGGAGCGCTGTGCATTAGTGTAATCAGCCGGGCTTAATGGGACTCAGCTCTACATGTGAAGGTCTGAGGAACAGAGCAGCGAACAGGGAGAATTCACCGCTGCCTCTTTGACTTTAAAGCTGCAATAAGTAAGATCTGCAATAAGTAAGATTAATATCCCATCGCACAAAATGAACCTAATATGTCTGTGAGTGGTTGAGCTTTGCAACTAGGGATGATGGGGCGATAGAAATTCAATATATCGCAATCCGTATGTTGTGTCAGGAACTAGGGATGGGCATTTTAAGTAATTTCAATATTCGAGTACTCGCATTAAATTATTACAGAGTACTCGAGTACTCGCAAAAAAAAAAAAAACAAAAACTAACGTAAGAATATGGTCCGAAATTAACACCCAAGTGAAAATGCGGGTAGGGGTCCGTGTCCGACTGGAAACACACAAGCGGAACCAAAGTTTCCGGTATTTAAACGTTTCTGTTGGCTCTCTGCTCTGATTAGCTAGCTTACCCCTCTCTATTGTGAAAATGTGACTTCATTACTTATGTCCATTACAGGCCACTGTAGTCATTGATTGACTTAATGCTCTTATGTGTCCAGTTTTGTTTCTGCACCCGCCGCTGTTTTGGTCCCTGTTGTGGTTCTGGTCCAGGTTGAAGCGCCAAACATCATCGTTCTTTGGATAGTTCCTTTGGATGCTTTGAGTTCTAGAGGGAAATTTTGATAAATCATAGTAGTGATAAATTAGGTATTATTATTTGATAAACTAGATAGACAGATACCTTTATTGTCACTGTACGAGCACAATGAAATGTCGTTTGGAGCAAGCCTATAGATGCCTAATTAAGGATAAAAACTATAAAAATATATAAACACTATAGAGTATAAGATACAAAGATATATAAAATAGATAAGAACGAAATAATACTGTATATGCACAGAATAAAAGTGTGAAAAGTCCGGTACTGGGAGCAAGTGGAGCCAGTAATGCAGCATAGTTGGAGAGATATTGCATAGAACAGATTATTGCACTTGAAAGCGGGGGAGTAGCATAGGTGAGTTAAGGGGGGGGGGGGTTGAAATAAATAGAGGAACAGTCACAGTGGTTGATAAATAATTCCATTATTGCACTTGAAGAGAGGTAGGATGACTAGTTAAACCATAGTCATGTTCTATATCTTATTTTCTTCTTCTTCTTCTTCTGGACATGTGCTCTTCATATGTGATCCAGGGTGAAGGGCCTGTACGCGTGAAATAACCCAAATGAGAAGAGGCAGACTGACTAAACCGATCATCGACCCTTCAGAGATCATTCATTCAAATATTAAAGCAGTTCAAGATCCCCATCACTCGTCTGCCTGCAGCAGAACATGTGACTCTAGACGATGAGATGATTCACGATCCGCTGTAAAACTGCCTGGTCACAGTTCACAGCTTTTACATCCTCGGTGACAAAGGTTTCATGCGATGAGCAGCCTCTAAGTTTTATAGTGCAGCCACAGGACTGGAATGGATAGAACGGTGCTTCCACTGTTTGTGTCAGGGTAATTTGGCTAGTGCAGCACAAAATGGTGACTTTTTGGGGGAATTTTAAGGGTTAGTTGCTATGGTGACAACACAGTCTGGGCATTAAGGCTGTAAAGTCTGTCACACTGTCTTGAGAACTGAGCAGATGAGTAGGGCTGCAACTAACGATTATTTTCATTGTTGATTAATCTGTCGATTATTTTCTCCATTAATCGATTGGATGTTTGGTCTATAAAATGTCAGAAAATGGTGAAAAATGTGGATCAGTGTTTCCCAAAGCCCAAGATGACGTCCTCAAATGTCTTGTTTTGTCCACAACCCAAAGATATTCAGTTTACTGTCATAGAGGAGTAAAGAAACCAGAAAATATTCACATTTAAGAAGCTGGAGTCAGAGAATTTTGACTTATTTTTCTTAAAAAATTACTCAAACCGATTAATCGATTATCAAAATAGTCGGCGATTAATTTAATAGTTGACAACTAATCGATTAATCGTTGCAGCTCTACAGATGAGTCTGTCAGCAAACTGTCAAAACTCAACTGAACGCTAACGTTAGCGACGAGGCTAACATAGCTTTATCAAAGACTACTTCTCTCTCTAACTCCTCTTTTCAAAATCAGCAAATTAGCATCATCAAACAGGTGCCTTTAACCTAATATAGCGCCTTAAATGCTGTAAACTAACGTAGGTTCGCCTTTAGTGGAGAAGAAAACTTTAAAGCTAACTTTAAAGAGCTAACAGACATCGGCAGAAACAGATTAACTCAACTGTAAACACCTCCATTAACTGCACAGATGTCAAAACGTTTGACCGACTTAAAAAGACAGCAGCAGCTTGTAAAAGAGCTCCACCTGGTGAAGGCTTGACTTGCCATAAATGGGTTTCTACAGAAGCTAGTCCAACGGTTCACATCAAAATGGCCGCTGGTCCGACCGTCCAGGAATGTTTCGATTTGAATAGAAAAGACTGTTTGATCCATTCAAGCTCTGTGAGTACAACTCACCGGGAACAGAGAGAATATACATGAAACTGCTAAAAATCCTGCCTGGATAATGAGTCGCTGTGCCAGAGACGGGTGTGTGGGAGGAGATAAGTTCCACCGATGTCACTTCCTGTGTTCAATAAAGCGCTCAGATTACTTGATAACACACTGCCAAACGCTGCATTAGCTGCCGCCTGATCCGGCTTTGAGGTGACATTCACGGCATTAAGAAACCCGATTCAATCGTTATTATAACCTGCAATCAGCAGAAGACACATTTCTATTCAAACGGCGTGCTTCCGCTTCAGAAGCACGCGGAATGACAAATAAGCAGATAGCATGACGCACGTTCAGAAGGACTGCATGAAAAAGATTTGGTCTCCGCAGGGGTAAAAACCTTTAGAGGGAGGTCATGCTTCCCCTGTGCTCATTAAGATCACACACACACACACACACACACACACACACACACTGTGGCCTCCCTGATAACAGTGAGTGTTTGCTCTGTTACAAGAGCATAATGTGTATTCATTAAATTAAATTACAGAGACTGAGATAACATGAGACATAAAAAACATCTAAAAAAGAAAGTGGCAGATAATAGTAGCAGGCCTTTGACTCTGTTTCCAAATCATAAAACATATATAGCAAAGCTTAGAATTGAATATGTCCATCTAGTGCCATCTGCTATCTAGTATCATGAGTGCATACATTTTTATACATAGAAATAGAGCTGCAATGATTAATCAATTAATCGATTAGCTGTCAACTATTAAATTAATCACCAACTATTTTGATAATCGGTTTGAGTAATTTTTTAAGAAAAAGAAGTCAAAATTCTCTGATTCCAGCTTCTTAAATGTGAATATTTTCTGGTTTCTTTCCTCCTCTATGACAGTAAACTGAATATCTTTGGGTTGTGGACAAAACAAGACATTTGAGGACGTCATCTTGGGCTTTGGGAAACACTGATCCACATTTTTCACCATTTTCTGACATTTTATAGACCAAACAACTAATCGATTAATCGAGAAAATAATCGACAGATTAATCGACAATGAAAATCATCGTTAGTTGCAGGCCTACATAGAAACCAAATCTAAACCAAAAGCCTATTCCATGCGCATTTAAAAACAATTCCTTCCTTCAGGTCGTTTATTGTACTTGCCAAGCCTATTTTCAATCTTTTTTAGGTCAAGCGCTTCATGAATATTATGCCAATATTTCCTAAATTGGATGCTGAAATAAATTGTATCTCGGAGGTATCTGGCAGACTCAGGTGAGGCCCGGGCCAGGCTGGTGGGAGACGCCGCTGCATGGCTAATTAGATGAAAGCTCAGGGCACACAGGAAGTGACTGAAATGTGAGCAGCGACAACAATAAGGACGCAACCTATCCGTCTCACAACACGGTGTAGCTTTACACTACACAAAGAAGAGCCGGGCTGGAAAAAAGACGGCTTCCTGCGTCATCCATAACAATGCAGACAGATGCTGGAGGCTCAAAAACCCAAAGAAAACAAAGACATTTTTCACTGTTCACTGCAATGTTGAGGCAGTTTGTTTACTGGACTATGTTCATCATCGCAACGGCTGAATAATCATCACAGTTCATTCATTTTTCCAGAGTGTTGCCTATTCTTACTGTTGTTGCAGTCTGTGGAAATCAATTAAAATCACATTCTGCTAAAAAATGAGTTCAGATTACTCACTTTCTTCCATTTTTTCTTCCTTGTATGCACTGAGGGTCTAAGGCAGGTGCATGAGGTTAGGCTGTAGAATAGGTCGGCTGTTAAGTCTTGATAAAATCTGCTTTTGTGCGTCTTGTGCTTTTCTCTGATGTTTGTTCTATATTACGGTTGGGGCGATATGTTAAAATATTCCAACCGGCGTCAGCCCACCAACCGGCGATTGCCGATATATTCGCGCAGGTGTGTGTGCGATTATTTTGGTTTTAAACCGGACGAAACTGGCGAGCCGAAGGACCTAAATGAAGTAATTTACCGTCTTTGCAAACGAGTAGTGCCGGCAAAAGATCGAACAGCTGTCCGACACGATCTGAAAAAGAGTCTGATGGCGTCAGATGAAGGAGCCTCCCTCCGCTCACAGCCTCCACATGAACAAACAGGTGGGGATAACATATGATGCTGTTAAATGATCAGGGTGCACGACTACAGCTTTTGGTCTAGTTCTCAAATATGATTTATGGATTGACGTTGCTTTTCAGCACCGATCGATCGGACAGCGACCACTAAAGAGGCTTCACTGTCATTTAGTCACTTACTGCCCTGTTTAGTGAAAGACTCGTCGGAAATCAGTGCAACAAGAACGTGCAAAATATGACCCGACTCCAACTGCCAGTTCCTATTCACACACGCTTTGAATTGCGCTTTACAGGTTAATTATTTACCATTAAATTAGACCATTAAATTAGCAAAATAAAATGACAGAAATCGCCCAAAAAATCGGCCAAAAAAATCAACTGCCGATGGACTCAACCGGCGATGGATCGCCCAACCCTATTCTATATCATTCTGTCCTATGGTTGATTGTTGATCAGTTAGATCTAGTTAGGTTCATTGACAGTCCTTTGAGTAGGGATGCACCGATACCGATATTGGTATCGATGCCGATAGCAGGCTAAAATGGAATATCTGTATTGGAAATTTTACCCAAGACTAAAATCCGATACCCAAAGCCCTGAGTAACATGTAAGAAATAACTAAAATGTCTTAATTTTATGCATTTGGGGCACATAGAAGCCTGTATTTCTCAAATGGTGGGAAAAAAAAAAAAGGATTTTATTTCATGTAATTTTGTACATTGACCCCAAACTAAGGAAGCAAGCATGCATCTTTCAGTAAAAGTAATCGGATCGGTACTTGGTATCGGCCGGGTTTTCATACTCCTAATCGGTATCGGCATTGAAAAAGTGATATCGGTGCATCCCTACCTTGAGACATGCATGTGATAAAGAGCTACTGTATATAAATAAACAAACTTGAAACTTGGAAATGGAACAGTATTGCCAACTCTCTTCCAAGTCTAACTACTGGCTGCTCAAAATGCTGCTAGAAGATGATGTCATACTCTAATATTCATATCAATATGTTTGCTATACCGATCCTGATCCCCCACCCACACACACACACACACACACACACACTTATCAGAGGGAGGCACTACGCTGTGTATGGGAACTGCAGTGTTCATCAGACCACTTTGGAAAAGCAAGCAGCTCAAACTGGCATCAACCATATCGATTCGTTGCCAAACGCTTTGGGAGTCGACGCATTTAGTCAGTCAACCGTTTTCCCAACAGTCCCAAAAAAATCACTAGGTTGGCTTGTCACCAGCTGCTTTTGAGAAACAAAGTCGCCGTGGGCGTCTGGAAAGTCGTTATAAATCTGTCAACCGACTGAAATGGAAAGACGTGAGGTTGAAGATATCAGATTCAAAGCGTCTTGTAGCTCTTTTTTCACTACAGCAACATCATGGAAACCCGAGCGGCTTACTTACAACTTACAACCTTCGCAAAAGAAATGCGGAGTCACGACTTGAGAAGTTGGAGATGCGTCGATGGATAGTGCAAACACACACACACACACACACACACACACACACACACACACGCGCACACACTCCCTGTGCGCATGCAGAACGGCAACATCGATGCTTGTAGACTGGTCAAGATCAATAGAAAACACCTGGGAGTCTGCCTCAGCGGGGCCGTTCAGGGACAGCAGGCGGATCAGCCTGAGGACAGAGCTGTAAAGATGGAGGTGATATGACAGCAGTCTATTTCCATCCTCATTATTCTGCCTCTGATTCGCTCCTGCACAACCACTGAAGGTGAAAATGAATGGCTGTAAGTGGGAGTGTGTATATGTGTGTGTGTATGCCGCTGTGATATAATACCACTTATCGCCCTGGAGGAGATTCTCCTTGCACAGAAAACACTGAGAGCAGCAAAGAGAAGAGCATGCAGAGTGTGCTGGTGTTTAGAAACTGTCCCGTAAACCAGAAGATCACAGGTTTGATTCCTGCAGTAATGTGTGGTGTCGAAGTGTCCTTGAGCAACACCCATTCCTCCATCCGGCTGATAGTAAAGACATCAAAACTATGAAATAACACAAATGGAATTATGCAGCGACCAAAAAAAGTGTTAAATCAAAACTATCTTATATTTTAGATTCTTTAAAGCAGCCGCCCTTTGCCTTGGTGGAAAGACAAAGGCTTTGGAAAGAAATTCATACATAGGATCAACGTCACTATTTATATTTGTCTAAGAAACTCATTTCAAGCATTTAAGCAGAAGCCTTTAGATCAAAAATGGCTTTAAGAGAATGAAAAACACAGGACATTCAATCAGGAGTGTGCAAACTTTTGACTGGTAGTGTATTACATCTAAAAACAACACTCACAAAGTTAACACAATTCAGCCCGGTCAGCCTATTTATTTGCGTGGGAGGCACCGGTGGCAGAAAATGAATGGCAGCGGCTATTTATTACATTACAACCGCTGCGGATAAGAGCGCCATGGCTTCAGTACTGTAATAGAGGCAATGCATCAATTTGAGCCGTGCAGCTATAGGTCTGGTGAGACGGCTGCATAATCACACCGCAGAAAAAGAGGCTCAGATTAAAGTGCTGCCGGTGGTCACGCTGACTGATGAATCGCATGCGTACACAACGAAGCCCGGCTACTTTGGGAGAGGCCGCCGCTACAGAGCCTAAGATCGATCAGCTTCCACCAACGCAGTCGGAGGGCGGTGAGCGATTAAGAAAGCGTAACCCTTTCCCCAACCGGCACCCGCTGTCACATGTACCGTGATTTCATTTCACAGTATGTATACTGAGTGACTGAGAAAGTCCGTACGCTGGGTAAGAAAATGGACATAAAATAAGGCTTCTCTGGTGTGTTTGATTTCAAACAGGCTTAATTCAAGAACCGAAATAAAGGGAAATCCGCACTCTCAAAAATATATCTTGATTGATATATTTTACATGCTCCCTCCCTGTGTATACTGAAAATGACAGGAAAACACACGATTACTAGCCGTGAACATGCACAAGAATGTGGGCTTTATAAAGATAGATAAAAAATAGATAAAATAATGCTTCAAATGAGGAAAGTATTTATCTAGCAGACACTGAGAGGCTTCATATCTGTTTCATATACAGCTCTGGAAAAAATTAAGAGACCACTGCAAAAAATTATCAGTTTCTCTGGTTTTACTATTTATATGTATGTGTTTGAGTAAAATGAACATTTTTGTTTTATTCTATAAACTACTGACAATGTGAAAGACTGGTGGAGAGCATGCCAAGATGCATGAAAGCTGTGATTGAAAATCAGGGTTATTCCACCAAATACTGATTTCTGAACTCTTCCAAAGTTAAAACATTAGTATTGTGTTGTTTAAAAATGAGTATGATCTTGTTTTATTTGCATTATTCAAGGTCTGACAACACTGCATCGTTTTTGTTATTTTGACCAGTTGTCATTTTCTGCAAATAAATGCTCTAAATGACAATATTTTTATTTGGAATTTGGGAAAAATGTTGTTAGTAGTTTATAGAATAAAACAAAAATGTTCATTTTACTCATTTTACTCAAACACATTCCTATAAATAGTGAAACCAGAGAAACTGATAATTTTGCAGTGGTCTCTTAATTTTTTCCAGAGCTGTACTGTATATGCATCTTCAATGGATCTAAACAGTGAACAGTGAACGGTGCATTTTGCCACCAGTTTTCATCAGGCTTGCTCGTGCGGACTGCTGTTCTGCTCTAACCAGCTACACCTGAGAGAGTCTTTCTCTGTATTGATCCCCACAGAGCAGACTGGGACGGCCGGCTAGCACACAAACACACAACGATGAACAGACACGGTGGAAAAACACTGAGGAACCACTGCACAGCTCCTGACATCAGAGACAGGATCTAAACTCTTGTGTGGTCCATAGAAAGTCGACCTAACCTTGACCGTTTATGTGTAGTACACGCAAAACCCCTGTTACCTGTTACCTGGGTTTGCCTGTGAAGGTGCAGAATGGGTGGGGATGTGTCACATAGTACAGTAAAACCAAAAAGTGTAGACACTGGCAGGAAAGTATTTGAAAAGAATGCTTCTGAGACAACAAGCCACATCAATACTACAATACTACATAGTACATTGTACTATTGTCTTGATGTAGTAAGTCCCCACCCATCCAGTACATTGAGCAGGTTAAAACAAACAAGAATCATTTGGAAAGTCTCTCAGATGGATAAAACAGGTCCCTAATTACACTTTTTAATAGTGAAAATGAAGGGCTCAAATAAACAGAGAATACTATTTGACCCTGGATCTGCATCCGACCTACCACAGTTCAGAAGAGATCTCCTGTTTGCGGGTCGGCTGTAGTGGAAGGCTCCATCAGCCTCTGTCCGAGGAACCTGCCTGTACCTCCTGAAGACCCCTCTTCTCAGGGAAACACAAGAGGACGGCATCGCAAGGTGCTGCTCGCTATGCTGGTCCTCAGAACTAAGTAGGGTCACTTGAATTTTCTCCTAACTGTGGTCTTCACAAGTCACTCATGTCCAAGTCCTTTCAAGGAGATTCTTCAGATATGTACTGAGTTCGTGAAAAAGCGCTGCTCAAGTAAAAAAGGTTTATTAATATTGTTTAAAAGCACCGCTTGTACAAAAGACAGGCTCAGATGATCCAAGGTTTCAAGAGGTTCCTCAGAACTTCACAATGTCCTCTCTGGTTTAAGAAAATCCCAATCCGCCTCAGGTGAGTCGGGCTGAGGTCGACTCCATCCACAAAGCCGAAAGAGTAGTTCTTGAGTCTGCAATTCCTCACCAGGTACGACCAACTCTTACATGCGACATTACAGCTTTACCTCTCAACCCGTTCTTCCTGCCACAGGTTCTTTAGAAAGATTGTCTCTCTGATGGAGACGAAGCTCAACCAATGGTGCGGCAGCTCGGGCCGTCTGTCTGTCAACACCTGGGATTACCCCCCTCACTCTGACAGAGAGAAGACGAGACGCCATTGGGTCTTATCTGGGCCTGTCTGCTCCGGCTCGGGTTACGCTGCCTCTCTCTGCTCGCCAGTTCAGAGGATAAGGTGATCCAATGGAGAGGTGAAGGAAAAACCTGGACTGAGGAGAGTCTAAAGGTTTCTGATAGGATGAAGTAGTGTGGGGCCTCAATTATGAAAACGGTCCTTGACTTTAGGCTATAGACTCGATCGCTAATCTCTGAGAATGCGTTCAAAGAAACACAACAGAAAATGATATCTACTGCAGTCTAGTCATTCTCTGGATGCCCTGATAGAATTATGTATAGCTGCTGACTTGTACCAGAAAGCTGAAGGAAATCAATTCAACCCTGATTTTTGCAACAAAGTAAATTTTTTTTGTAAAATTTGGCTTGAATTTAAAGGTATAATATGTATTATTTCTGCATTAAAATATCTAAAAAACGACTAGACCTTTGCAATCCTAACTATTGGTTGTGTGTAATGTTGGCAACCTAAGGTATTTAAACTTTAAACATACGGATGCACTCATTGCAAGTCGCTCTGGATAAGAGTGCCAAAAATGTAAATGTAATGTAATGAATGGTGCTGCTTTTAGATCAGCTCATATTACTCCCTACACACCTGCTATGGTCTTACTGATGTGAGTTACAAGAGTTCAGTGACAATCTCCCAGTCATTAAGTAATAATCTGTGACATTTTCATATAAATAAATGCCTGTTGTGCTACTCTCTATCACCGATTGATATAGCTTTAACATTTGCTGTTCTAAACACTGGGTATCAGTTAGGTTTTTCCAGGGAAAAACTAGCCCCCAGTTCAAATATTAATTTCTCTGTGACTTTCCCAGCGATCAATCAAGTCGAGAAACAACATGTGGTTTTGGATTAGAAATAGGAAATTGCAATTATGAGGACAGGGTCACTTCTGAGAGCCCCACTGACCCCATGTGACAGACATGGAGGCTCAAATGAAAGCTAAGAAGATTATTTTTCCATTGATACCCAAACTGCATGTAGTGAATTTTCATTAGGACCTCAACTTTGTGATTCAAGTCAGTGTAGATGCTACCAGTTAATGCTGATGTTTTGGGGTCCCTTAAACTATCCCCATCTTTGCCCCAACTAAAAGCATCCCTAGCAAACACACACACACACACACACACACACACACACACACAGTAAATCTCACCACCGGTACCACTGTGTACTTTAATCTACACCTAAACCGTCTGCGAGGCCCGTAATCTACAAGATTAAAGAGCGCCCTCAGCCTTCCTGATTAATTCCCTGGCCTTTGACAAGCAGATGAAAGCCATAATGGTTTTCTCATACCACAATGTCACTCTGTCGCCAAACAACCTCATTCTTGCATCGCCCTCGTTCCATTGAGGGTTTCGGGGTCGTGGAGGAGGATGCGGCTTGTAAACACGCCGCATATGTCTCTGTGTCTGTGGGGTCACGCTGCTCACGGCGCCGGTGCCATCTTTGGAGGTGGCAACATGAATAAATGAATAAAAATCGAGTGTGCAGTCACAAGAGTGAAGCTTGATTTAAAGCAATACTCCACTTAGTTTTAACATGGGGGTTATTCAGCACTTGAACACCATGGAAACCAGAATATAAACTAGTCACCAAGATCAGAAAGCGAAAACAGACTGAAAACTTACATTTAACACGTTGGTGGACAGATTTAAAATCCTTCAGACTCAAATTTTCCTTCATACACTTTTCCTGTCAGCCCCGCAGACTCCAGAGTCATGACTGCTATTAAAGCTCAAAGTCACCAACTAAAACTATCAAAGTGATAGATGGAAATCACTACAGTGATTGCAATTGCAAACTTTTGATTCATAGACTCTTCATCATCATAACGATCCATGGGTGTAATCTGTGTCTGTCTGTCTATCCATACATATATCCATAGATATTTATGAAATTATGATGAAAATGCGTATGCTTTCAAAGGCATGGCAGTGAATGGTGGTTCAGCTCATTGACTTGCATTACCATGTCCTGCTTTTGAAGCTTGAAGGGCGCCAGTAAAAAAAACAGATGATGACCCATAAATTTGCAGCCTCCCCGTCGCTCCGCTATGGTCCTGGCCAGACGGATATCTAAATTTATGCTGCCAAAGTCTCCGTTTCTGCCCTCTCTCTGTGGCCTGGAGTTCTGGCCGAGTTCAGCAATCTGTCAGCAAGATTATCTGACTGGACAGAGGAATTCTCAGCAAGCAAACAAACAAAAATCTCCTCAAGGTTTCTTTTAACCTTTGCTGTTTGTATCCAGAGACGGTTGGCTGACCATGCGTGCTCTTTTGCAGAAACACCCTGTTTAAAATTCACAGACACGTTCAAACCTGGGAGCTGCCGGTCCAAACACAGTCTACTACTGTTGGCGTCTGGAGCAGCTGGGAGTTAAAACATAACTCAAGTCCCAAGTCTAAATGTAGAACAGCAAGTCAAGTCAGAACAAATCAAGAGTCCAGTATCAATTTAATATCTTAAAGAAAACTAAATATCTAGGACTTTTCAATGCAATATGGTTTAAAAACTTGGTAAGAGCATCATGAGTTTGATTTCAGAAAACTTTAAATTCAGTCGTCTGCTGGAACAAATCTCATCACTTTCAAGTCAAGTCAAGACTTTAGAAACCTTTTCAAGTCAAAGTACAAGTCAGAGTCAAGTCCCAAGTCACCAGAACCCAAGTCAAGTCTCAAGTCTTCTCTTCACGCATCAAGTCAAGTCTCTAAAACTGTGACTCAAGTCATGCGACTGTACATGTAAAAACATGTAAATCAAAATTATCTTACTTTCTCGAACAGTTTTGATGCTACTTTGGCCATTGCTTCAGCAGTTCCTTGCTTACTCTTTGTTTACATGTGCCGCTGTGTAAAGTTGCGCAAAAGAAATAGTTGTTGAAAGTTGTCAGGTCATGGATAAACTGAAAAATAAATATATCTCATTACAGAGTGATTCTCAAAGTGTTGAAGAATGCTTCGGGTGCTTTTGAGGCTGATTTATGGAGCGTTCATCGGCCCGTTGGGGCTGTATTGGAGAGCGGCAGCCAAGCAGGCGAGACGTTAAGTGGCTCTATTGTGAAGCAATTGATGAGATTTTGGTGAGAATCAATCGGTCTGATGGAAAATGATGGGAAAATAGGGTCCGGATCAAAAATGGCCACAGTAATGCTTTAAGTAGTTCAAGAACACCAAAACTGTTGTTGGGTGAGGGAGAAGCTTTTCTCATTCACTTGAAAGTGGATCCTGAATCTCCTACATCAAATATTTAATCCCGTTTTCACAAAATACATCTAATCTATATCTAATCCGGTTTTCCACATGTCAGGTCCTGTCTAATAGGTTCAGTGTGTACCTAACTTGCATTTACATTTTAGGCATTTAGCTGATGCTCTTATCTAGAGTGACTTACGATGAGTGAAAAGGCAGGGGTTCAGCCTCTTGCTCAAGGACACTCAAGGACACACTGAGGGACACACTGGATGTTGCAGGGATCAAACTCATGTCCTTCTGGTTACGGAGCGGTCTCTTTAACCACTCGGGACGATCTGCTTATCTCACGATACGATTCGATACACGATACGGGTTTCGCGATACCATACAACCATGACACGATGTGATAAATAAAAGTTCAGTGACTGAGCAGAATTCTGTTTATTTCTGGGACACAAATATTTCTAGCGATGCCATTGGCTCGCTGGAATGTAAACAACAATTTAAAAATGTCATTGCAAAGTGAAAATAATATAATTTGGATGGAGAGCTTGTGAAACTGTGATGGTCAAGAGTCTCATTAGTGATTACTACAGCAGAATAACATGGAGCTGATATCACCATTCATGTTCCTGACTGCAGAATAACATGGAGCTGATATCACCATTCATGTTCCTGACTGCAGAATAACATGGAGCTGATATCACCATTCATGTTCCTGACACACCAGACGGACTGACACATTTTTGTATTGTGATATATTGAATTTCAACATATTATCCCATCCCTATGAACCACTGCCGTGTGTGTACATGTGTAATGGCAGGGCTTTAGAGGGACACAATTACATTATTCTGGACCGTGGATTGTGTGTGTATATGTGTGTGTGTGTGTGTGTGTGTGTGTGTTGCCTGTCTGCGCTCCATCCCAGAGGCATCTTTATATTCACCTGATGTCTCAGCACCATCTGCTTGTCAGGAATACAATACAATCCTTTGGCCACAGTGCTAATATTTTGTTGGGTTTTCATTCCAAAAACACAATATATCCAATTTGGACACAACATATGCTACATGAAATCTGAAATTAAGACATATTTCACAATCACAGATGATGATTCTATCCACAATAAACAAAACTATTGCCTTCAAACGGCGGGTCTCTCATTTTGAAACGAAACTCTCCATTTCACTTTGAACCACAGACAGAGGTTATTCACCGGCATTTCCCCATTACTCATACAGTAGAAGGATTTAAGCTAGATTAGAGGGCATCAGATAATATCTTTTTAAACACATTTGTCTTCCCGTCTCTCCGCCTTATAAACATTTATCCAGCAAACCAGCAAACATTCTGTGCCTTGTGATAAATGCGTTATGGTCAAATTGAGTTATGATCATACTGCAGATAGTGGATGGGCTTTGCTACGGAGGCGGTGGTGGAAGCTGCCTGTTCTCTCATTTAAATATTCATGTAGGGCAGACAAAGGGAGGAAATGGAAACTGACTCAGATGAAATCCCAGGGTTCACGTTTCCTAGACAGAAGAAAACCCAGGCGGAGGAGGGAGGAGAGAGAGAGGGGGGGGGGGGGGGGGGGGGGGGGGGGGCGTCACGAGAAACCGGAGCTCACAGGTGACACTCAGGTGGGCAGGCGTGAGCGGCTTGACGCATAAAATCTCTTCACAGCAAAACAGACAGAGGAAACCGCTTTCCCTCCTTCAGCGTCTTCCTCTGAATCGCTTGTAAAAAACACACTTTCACACTTTTACTTTCACCTGAATTATGTAGACCAGTGGTTCTCAATGTGGGGTCCCGGGGACCACCAGGGGTCCTTGTGGGGGTTCCAGGGTGTCCCCAGCAAATTGATAAATATTGTTAAACTTCACCATTATTTAATTTACAAGAGGTTAACACAGTTGGAGAATGTAGGAGAATGACTGTTCTGATCATAGTTTCTGAGTTCTGGAAAAAATCAGCTTACAGTAAAAATATGTGAGTCCAAAAATAACAAAATATCATGAAATGGGGGTCCATAGCTCTAATGTGGACTGAATTAGGGGTCCTTGATATGAAAAAGGTTGAGACTCACTGATGTAGACTGTCTATCAAAGTAAGGTCTGGTTTTTAAGGGATTTATTCATGCGTTGGATCGCAGAGACACTAGACACTAAGGGATTTTTTTTTTTACCTTTTGTGCAGGTTTCCAGGTTATTTATGAGTTATTAATAGAAAGTTCCTGTCTCTCTGAATTTTATATTAAATTAGAAAGTAAGCAGTCAAACATTACGGGGTGTTTAAGGTGTTTTTGATGGGGTCTCCTCCATTAATAACTCCCATAACTCATTTTAAGGCGATTTTACATGAATTAAGGGGTGAATTAATGTAAATGTGAGGGTATTTTAAGGGATTACTGGTTCATAGAGCACTGTTCCTCCGTTACTTTTACTCTCTATATTATATAATATTTGAATATTTTAATGTCTTTTATTGGCTTTTTATGTCTTTTGAATGTATTTTATTGTCTTATCCTTTGCGAAAAACTTTGTAACTTTGTTTTTTATGACCAATTTTTTATTGCTTCATTCATACATGACTTTGGCTGCTATCGTTCCCCTTCCCCATTCCCCCTCTCAGGCTTCTTCAAAATAAAATAAAATAAATGAATAAATAAATAAATAAATAAATAAATTTAGATGTACAAGTTTTGTGTATATGAGTGTCAGGCTATCAATAGTATAACATTGTTTGGCCTATTATCTATAAAACATCTATAGTATGTTAATGACAACATTTACATAATTAGGCTGGGTTAATTAAGTAGTAAATGTATAACTGTAGTACATAGACCATGGGAATAGATATCGGAAACATATTAAGATCATCCTAGGTATTACTTATTGACAGAAACACGGTAAAAAAAAAAAACAACCTTTTTGTTTTGAAAAGTGCCATATAAATATAGTTATTATCATTATTATTATTATTATTATTATTATTATTATTATTATTATTAGTGGTGCGCCACCACAGCAAGAACACTACCACCACTGCTTGAGAAATAAGATAAAATAACCGCACAATGTAGACTAATTTCCCTCTGAAACATAAAGATGTGTAGTCCTGATAAAGAAAAAGGAGAGAGGACAGAGAGTTTGCTTCTATTGGGTTTTACTGTGAGGAAAGATTCACTGAAGGTGCTTCTCTGGTTTGAGGTTGTTGCTTAATAAAAAAACGAAGGAGATCCAAGACATTCTTCCATAAAAAATGCAAAAAGCTTTTATTTCATGTTCAGGTTCTTCTTGCAGCTTGCTGTGCGGCTGCCTGATGAAGGAAGGCCACTGTCTGGAGTTGGTTTTATTATGTTCTTTTTATTAAACTGGCCATGAAATGAAGGGTTTTCCATTTTTACTTCAAGAACTCCTTTGCTTTCTTGTTGTATTTCTGATATTTGGATGCTACATTGTACAAAAAAGATTCAATTCCAAAAGAAGAACATTTTAAGTGGTGGAAATTGCCCCAGAAACATTGCCTGGACGGATGTTGGGCCACAGATTTCCCCTCAGGACCGCCGCTACAGAAAACCACACAGAAAGCAAATGTCAGCATCAAAAAGGACGGGAAGTCGCTCGCTGTGCTGCGGCTCTCAAAATGGATTTCATTAAATGTTCTGTGTTAAATTAAACTATGTTTAATTAGGCAAAAAGTCAATTATTTTCCCTGTGTGAATGGTACATGCTGTTTGCTTTTCTAAATGGGATCAGATCGTATGCAAATGATTTTCCCCCACCACAGAAATGACTGAAGCAGCAGCTGGAGATCTTAAGAACTTATCAATGTGAAATATTTCAGTGCATTTTGATTCCTCAAAATCGATGCTGAAGATTGGTCTGATACTGATATGATCGTTTTTGAAACCCAGGCCTGTAGTTACAATAGACTATATAATGACTATATCCTTTGTTAATCTTCTGGGCAACTTCACTGTAAAAACTCATAGTGCAAATTAGTGAAATCAACTCATCTTTCTCCATTAACACAATGTATATAGATGTGTTTGTCAATTTCAACTTAAAAGTGCTAGTTAAGAGCTTCATGACTTAAAATCATGAGTTCACATCTTGTGACTTAGAATTATGAGTTGAAAGAACGCCTTATAAAGCATTCACTAAACTCAACACTGTTAGTTTATTAGCAGACTTCCCAGCATGCATTGCATTCGGTTTAACTCTCCAGAAACTCTTCCTTCTTTTGGTTTGAATGAAGTTACAGGATAGAGACTTGTTATGTATGTACGTTTGGTGAATCATAGGTCAATTTCTGATTTAAAAAAAATAAAAACAAACATGATAAAATCTACTATCTATCTTATCTATGTATCTGGGAATTCACAATCAAGTAAGTTTCTCTCCGATGAGCTGTGTATTACAAGAGGATACAAGAGGAACTCGAACTTAAACCTAGCAAACCTTGTGAAAAAATAAATAACACTTGATTTCAGTTCATCAATTAATGCATTCAACTTGGAAACACGAATCAGCATGACTAGACATTTGTTGATTGAACTTATTGTCTTCAGTTCACTCAGTTAGCTTTTCTACATTAGAACAACTAACTAATGACCTTTGACCTAACTATTCAGTACTGCTTCAGTCAACTCACAATTTTAAGGCAGCAAGGAAACTTATGTTTTTAAGTTGAACTGCCTTAATATTTTTTTGCAGTGTTGTTGTACTCCTGCAGCTCAATGGATAGAGCAAGGCACTAACAGTACTAACAGGGTTGGGGGTTCCATTCCCTCCCAGGCCACTCAGACTTTATATTATGAGCTGACACCAGGAGTAAAGCCGCACCACGCCATTTCACACTCTGGCAGCCACAAGTGGCGGCAGGAGATAACCGCTTGAATTTATGACTTTTTTGAATGTTTGGATGACTTCATTACCCACAAATCATGTGACATGATGTCAGTAAATCATGTCATCAACCAATCCATTTTTCTCTGGACAGATCGCTCGCTCTCTGCTGTTTCGGAGACAGTTTTGGATTTCACTCGTATAAGTTTTGATTCGTCACTTCTTGTGTGTGTGGAGAAGATTTCCCACCAGTGATCACACCCAACATGAGAATTTAATTCGGGCAAATATACGACATGTCAGTTACTGGAGGTGGAACATTCTTCTCCGTTGCAGCAACACTTTGTGATTCAGGCTGACAAGAAGAGGATTTCTTTTTTCATTTTTGCCTTTATTAGACAGTTCAAAGTCGAGATAGAAAGGAAAGACTATAGGAGAGAGAGAGAGAGAGGGGGATGATGCAACAAAGGTCCCAGGCCGGATCTGAACCCGGGACGTTGTGTGTACATGGTACGAAGGCGAAGGTATTTTCACGTAAAAATCTCGCCTAGGAACATTTGACAAGTCCTATCAGGGCTGTGGGGCCGGCCTATGAGGCGGGGTCAGACCACCGGAAAGAATCTATGCTCCTTCTAAGAATCCTTCATGATCTCATCTAAATTGATTTCCATTTGAAAGGAACAGCTGAGGGAGTTCACTCTCTCAATAAATTCCAGGTTCCACTTGGTGAGGGATAGACATTCGATTAATACTAGAACTGCACTGACATCTGACTATGTCACTCCAAATTTTAGATGCTTAAGTGGTAAGTGCAAATTCTCCCATCGAGTAATGATTTTATGGAACAGGCTACCTGCTTCTATCAGAAGTTTACCTAGAAGAGACTTCAAAAAGAATATTAAGACTCTTTTAGACGGTCATTGGGACTAATTTGTGTACAATAAATTGAGTGTATTGGTATGTGTTAATGTTGTTATGTATTGATATGTATTAATGTTGTTATGTTTTAGATGTTATATTGATATGTATTGAAATGTGTATGTAATAATGATGATGATTTACTGATATGTTTTAATGTTCAGGACTCTTGGAAGAGTAGCCACTGGCTAAAAGAGGTCCTAATAAAAACTCAAACTCAAACTCTCCGAAAAGTTATAGCGCTGTACATATTTTTGTCCGGTGAGGCCGACAAAAGGTCTTTTAAGTTGTGATTATCTTTGGAGAGGTAAGGCACACTTCATCGTATACTGGTTGACAGTCACCAGTGTGAGAGTGAATACTCAACACCAAGAAGTAATGCCACTTGATTCTGTGTTTCCTTCAGGGGGTAAAAATATCTTTCTATTTTACTTGATTTGATTCTTTTTAATGCAATGCATTTTGCTTGTTCTTTTATATGAATTTTATCTTTCTCACTTTGTCTCGATGCTTTTAATGTTTTATGTAAAAGCACTTTGCATTGCCTTGTTGCTGAAATGTGTTATATAAATAAACTTGCCTTGCCTTGTCTAGTGCAGCTTTAAGCAGCATGTCCAGAGAACCTGGGCCTGTAAACATGTGTGTACCGCACATGCTCAAAACGTCTTCAACTGAAGCCTAAACAGAGCTGGGGGGAATAGGATGAGGGGGGGCACTGCAGCGCTGGTCCATCCATCTCAGACTGAATTACAGCCACCGTGAGGGAGAGATCAACCACAGGAGGGAGGAGGAGGACAGGAGGAGGGCAGGACAGATGGAGGGATGGAAGGAAGGAAGGAGATAAGGGTGGAGGGAAGGGAGAGGAGGAAAGGAAAGAGGGAGATAAGGAGGGAGGAAGGGAGGGGAGGAAAGATAAGAGGGAGATAAGGAGGGAGGGAGAGAAGGAGGGAAGAAGGGAGGCACGGAGGGAAATGGAAAGGGAGGAAGGAAGGAGGGATGAAGAAAGGGAGGGAGGGAAGGAGAGAGGAAAATGACGGACAGAAGGAGTGATGGGAGGAGGGAGGTAAGGTGGGGGGAAGAAGAGGTAGAAAAGAAAGAGGGAGATAAGGAGGGAGGGAGAGAAGGAAGGAAGAAGGGAGGCGTGGAGGCGGACAGGGAAATGGAAAGAAAGGAAGGAAGGGTGGAAGGAAGGAGAGGGGAAGAAAGGGAGGAGGGAAGGAGGGATGGAGGAGGGAAGGAAGGAGATAAGGTGGGGGGGGGGAAGGGTGAGGAGGAAAGGAAGGAGGATTTGAAGAAAGGGAGGTTGGGAGGGGAGGAAAGGAGGGATGGAGGAAGAGAGGAAAATAGAAAGGGAGAAGGAGGGATGGAGGAGGGGAGGAAGGAGGGAGAGAGGGAGGAGAAGGAAGGGAGCGTGACCTGAGGAAGGAAGGGAAGATGAGAAGGGAGGAAGGGAGGGGGCGGATGAGAGGAAGGACGAGACAGAGGGATGGTGGGAGGGAGCGAAGAAGGAAAGGAGGGACGGGAAGAGGGGAGGGACATATGGAGGGAGGGAGGGATGGAAGGGGGGGGATGAGATGAGACAGACGGAGCGTAGGAGGGAGAGAGTGATGGAGGAAAAAAGGGAGAAGGAAGGAGGGAGGGAGGGAAAGTGGAGGAGGGGGAAAAGGGGAGATCAAAATGAAGGGAAAGAGCAAGGGAGGGAGGGAAGGGAGAAGAAGGGTGGGGAGAGGAAGATGTTGAGGAAGAAATGGAAAAGTACCAATAGTAAACAACATTCCTACATGCTCACTTAACATGTGACCTTTGACCCACATTTACATATATTTAACACCAACTTTTTTCTTATTAAGGACCCCTAATTTATGGGCAACGGACCCACATTTGATGAGATTTTGTCTCTCAGACCCCAAATATGAGAATATTCTATAGATATTTTTTTAGATATGATTTTGTCCAGAATTCCATGGCTATCTGTATTGTAGGTGGAGAGATAACAGAGAAACTATGATCAAAACAGCCTCGCAAATGAAATAATGCTGAAGTTTAACGATTCATCAATTTGCTGGGGACCGCCTGGAACCCCCTCAAGGACCCCTGGTGGTCCCCGGACCCCACGTTGAGAACCACCGCCTTAAGCGCCTAACTAAAGAATACTAATGCTGCATTCAAGTGACGTCGGGTCGATCTCCGGAGTCATCAAGGAACATCCATGTCTTTTGAAACTTGTCTTTGTGGTAAATTTTCGGCTTTATTGTAGGAATTTTCTTACGTTCGCTTACGACCCTGCGCTCTGTTCAGCCATGTTGGAAAGGGCGATTCGGCCAATTCCCGCTGCAGCCGGTTTCTCCGACTCCGAATTTATTTATTTATTTTGTATTTATTTATTTATTTACCAGGGACAGTGCACATTAATCAACATTTCAGTTTCCACATCGATGTAAATGTGCCAGAGTTAGCTAATGAGCTAATTTTCATCTGTAGTCCCTGGGCAGGTTATTACAAATTAGTGGCGTAATGTTATCAATACAACGCTTCAGCAAGCACTACAGTATGACACAATACAATACAATACAATACAATACAATACAATACAATACAATAAACAATATAATAAAGTGTTCATGTGGCTCTTCCTGGTCAGAAACTCGTTCAGACCGTAACTCTGACACCACTTGAACGCAGAGAAAGTCTGCTTCATTATTATAAGATTTCCATTTCTTCCTCAACAAAGGGAAGGAGACAGATGGGATGGAAGATGGAACAGAGGGAGGAAAGACAGTAGAGAGGGAGGGAGAAAAGACAGGATGGAATGAAGGAAGTAGGGATGGATAGAAGGAGGGAAGGAAGGAGGGAGAGAGAGGAGGATGGATGGAAGGAGGGCGACCTGGTGACAAATGATCCCAATATAAAGCCTCTGTTTCCAGCCCTCCTCCTCCTCCTCTCCTCCTCCTCCTCCTCTCCTCCTCCTCCTCCTCCGCCTCCTCTCCTCCTCCTCCTCCTCCTCCTCCTCCTGAGTCTCTAAGGAGGCAGGAGACGGGGCATCGATCAGTCCGGAAACAAAACCCTGTATCTACAGAGAGTACAATGTTTTTCATTGGGTGTCCTTTCCCATTGACACTCATGTAATTTTGAAATCGCACAATGGGGATTTTAACAGGTTTCAAGGGGCCAAAAGGGTGCGGGGACTGCAAAAAACGTCAATTTTAACGAGTCATTTAGTCTGTTATTGAGTCCTAAAATTGTAATTTTCTTAAAATAAGTGAAAAGATCTGCCAATGAGGTGAGAGATAACTCCACTTGTTCCCAATGCAGCTTCACTTCTTTGTGTAAAAATCTTGAAACCAGTCAGAAAATGACACTTGATTCTACAAAATTCTTCAAAAAAAACGATTTACATTGGAAACGAATGAAATTATCAAACCCCACTGGCAGATTTTTTCACTTATTTTAAGAAAATTATAATGATCTGTTAAGGAGATTTTTTTTGCAGTGTGAAACTCACTAACTAAACTCATGAACGAGTATGGAAACTTTCAATTAAAGCAGGGAAAAAGAAAACTGAAGCTATACGTTTTTCCCCCATGCCAGCAGCAGCAGAAGCTTGTATTTTGCAGCTCAGACACTCCTCCTCCTCCTCCACCTCCACCTCCTCCCCCCCCTCCTCCACCTCCACCTCCTCCAAACCAGCTTCCATCCCAGGGGAGGAGCTTTGCAAAAGTGGGATCTGATGAAACTGTTGCGGTGGGCGTCCGGGGGAGGGAAGCGGCGCGAGACACAATTACCTGTCTAAGCCTTTTATCGGCGCAGGGAGATGGAAGGAGAGGATTTAGCCGGAGATTCCCTATCATAAATCCTCAGAGATCTTAGGAACCTTATAAGCACTACAGCAGGGTTTATATTACTTTCTCAACGCCTCCTAGTTCCTCCTTTGCTCTCTGCAGAATGAAGACGAAAAAATATACATGCAGAGTTTAAATACTCGCCCACGGAAAAACGTTACATGACGCAAAACAAATTGAAAAGGCTTGATATGTGAAACTGCAACGAACAGGATACTGACAAATTACAACCACCATGCTGCAATATGAGAGTTAATGATTTTCTCTCTAAAGATACAATCTAATCCATTTGACCTTTGCTTGTCACTATATTCACACACGCACGTTCTTCAGGAGTTTGACTTGTAGATGGAAGATAAGCTTTTAGGAAATGTCAAACAAGTCAAAATACACCAGGGTTTGCAAGCGTTACTCAAGCAAATCCATGTCAAACTCGAAATTCAATACACCGCAATACAAAAATGAGTCAGGAACATGAATGGTGATATCAGCTCCGTGTTATTCTGCTGTAGTAATCACTAATGAGACTCTTGACCATCACAGTTTCACAAGCTCTCCATCCAAATTATATTACTGTCACTTTGTAATGACATTTTTCAATTGTTGTTTATATTCTAGCGAGCCAATGGCATCGCTAGAAAGATTTGTGTGTCAGAAATAAACAGAATTCTGCACAGTCAGACTTTGTTGTCACCGAATTTTTATGTATTACACAGCGTATCGTGGTTGGAGGAGAGTAATTCATTAATTACATGTAGACCTGAAACGATCGACTAATCACTTAGCCGATTAAGAGAAAATCAATCGATTATAATTCTGACAAAGGATTAATCGTTTTAGTCATTTATCAAGAAAGTATATCAAAGATTTCACAAATGCTAAGATTTGCTGCTTTTCTCTTTCATATCATTATAAAATGAATACTTTGGTTTTTTTGGCTGCTGGTCAGACTAAGTAAGCAATTTGAAATAATTAATCTATTAATTGAAAAATAATCACTCGATTAATCAATAATGAAAATAATCGTTAGTTGCGGCCCTTATTACATGAGGTCCTCAGATAATACTTGTCCTGTGTGATTAAAGCTATAGGGGCAGTATGATGTCATCATGGACCGAGTCTCATCCAGCCAATCCCTGCTGGTCTCACCAGGCCTCGGACGGCCGTGGAGAGCCGGTGACACCATGATGAGGCACTCAAACAAAGATAATTAGACTGCCACAGCAAACCATTAAGGCTATAGCTTGATCTAGTTATTAAATATGACGTGGTTTTGATAACTCAGACACAATAATCAATATCATCACCCGTTTGAATCCTCGACCTCCGTTAATTAAACCGGCGTTCCTGTGGAATTCACCAAGGAGACACCAGGTCCTGAAGAGGGTGAAGCATCGTTTCATTGTTTCACTTTTTTTTTTTTTTATTTACTATTTTATTACAACAAGTATACATACAACAACAATATCAACAAGTTCTCAACACTTTGTGTGTACAACTTGATCACAATCACACAATTGCAAACACGCCAGGGGGACTAAAGGTTAATAATAAAGACAAAAATAAAGAAAAGAAATAGTTAAATAAATATCTTGTAAAGCTTAAAGTGGTTATACGTTTTAAAAGCTTTTTGGTTTGTACATTCGGATATTGAAGAAATGTATTGTTTGATATATGCAGTCAGCTCTGAAAAGTTGGGCTTTTTGCTTAAGAATTTGGATCTGTGAATATAAAATTTGGTCAAAATAATAAGCAAATTAATTAAATAGATTTACCTTTACTGTGTGATGTGTGACGCGTTCTCTCTTCAACACAACTGTTCAAATTCGTCTTTTTAGATCTCACACAGGAAATATGACATGATCAGTGTGAACTGGACCGGAGAGGATTGGAGAAAACAAGACTCCTGTGGCATGAACTAGCTTCCTGAGTTTAGGACTCAGACATACAACAACAAGCCGTCTTTAAAAATAAATTAGATTACTACAAATTTGAATAAATTAGCATCAATTTAAGACTCACTCAAAATTCATCTGTGGATCTGAGGATCACAATTTCCTCACAAAAATACTTTCTTGAACAATAAATAAATGTTGTATAATATCCAATCAAAGTGATAATCTGCCAGATTCTCCATCTTTGTCCCTCAGCCTCACTGTGGTGTTTCTGCTCTGCTCTTCCCACAGATCACCTGTCAATCAAACAGTGTGGGCGGAGCTTGGATTTCCTGTTGCTGCAGTTTGAGTTTCTTTTTTCTCTGTCTGTTCAGCCATGGTGGCTATCACTGCTCATGCTAACTACCCAGTTCTTCTTCTTCTGTTGAATCAGAACAAACCGGAAACGTAAAACGCATCACTTCCTGTGCGGCAGAGGATTTTTCCCAGGAAAGAGCGACCAGACACCGGCTGCTTAGAACAGACAGTGGAGAAGATTTATGAACTGGATACAGGTTGGATCACTGTTGGGTTAGAGCGATCTGTGTGCAGAGAGCAGCAAAACTGACATTTATTTACATGAAAATGTCAGAGCTTTCTCCTTTAAAAACCACAAAACCCATCCAGAGAAAAGAGATCTCTCTGTGCAGGCAGGTTCAGATGCATTACCATCAGTCACAGAAACTAGAGACTAAAAGCACCATAACTGTCACTGCCACTCTCTGCCACTAGGGGTGCTGTTGTCTCTCAGCCTCAGATCCTCCTCCTCCTCTTCCTCCTCCTCACTCATCTGCATTAAACCCTGCAGCAGTTTTGACATTCATACATTGTGTTCAGTTCCTCTGATAATGAGAACCAGACTGAGAGCGATGCTGCAGCCAAGCTTTTGTTGATGCTCTGATGTGCGTGAGGCTGTTTTGTTATGACAACACAACACATATAAAGAGAGAATCACACTTGTACCTGTACTGTCACACACACACACACACACACACACACACCTATGCAGGCACATACACTACCAGTCAAAAGTTTGGACACACCACATTTTTCTTTATTTTTACTATTTTCCACATTTTAGAATAACAGTAAAGACTCAAAACTATGAAATAACACAAATGGAAGTATGCAGCGACCAAAACCGTGTTAAATCAAAACTATCTTATATTTTAGTTTAGGGCTGCAACTAACGATTATTTTCATTGTCGATTAATCTGTCGATTATTTTCTCGATTAATCGATTAGTTGTTTGGTTTATAAAATGTCAGAAAATGGTGAAAAATGTGGATCAGTGTTTCCCAAAGCCCAAGATGACGTCCTCAAATGTCTTGTTTTGTCCACAACCCAAAGATATTCAGTTTACTGTCATAGAGGAGGAAAGAAACCAGAAAATATTCACATTTAAGAAGCTGGAATCAGAGAATTTTGACTTATTTTTCTTTAAAAAAATTACTCAAACCGATTAATCGATTATCAAAATAGTTGGCGATTAATTTAATAGTTGACAACCAATCCATTAATCGATTAATCATTACAGCTCTATTTTAGATTCTTTGCCTTGATGGAAAGGCAAAAGGCTTTGGAAAGAAATTCATACATAGGATCAACTTCACTATTTATATTTGTCTAAGAAACTCATTTCAAGCATTTAAGCAGAAGCCTTTAGATCAAAATGGCTTTAAGAGAATGAAAAACATAGGACATTCAATCAGGAGTGTGCAAACTTTTGACTGGTAGAGTACATGCACACACACACACACACACACACACACACACACACACACAAATACATATGCAAACACCTGCAGGCGCAATCACACTCCACACGCACCCACACATATTCAGGCGACATCACATGTTCGCATGTGTTACACAGTCACACACACACACACACACACACACACACACACACGCACACACACACTCTTCACTGGAGCGTGAAACACAGCAGATATATGAGTGGCACACAGTAATGACTTTTCTCTGACATTTCCACAGTGTGGAGGACTGGAGATCCATCTGGAAGCTTCCCAGGCGGCGCTGCAGGCAAACATTCAGCTCATCATAAACCTGTGTGTGTGTGGGTGTGTGTGTGTGTGTGTGTGTGTGTGTGTGTGTTTGGGTGTGGCTTTAAGTGTGTGTGCATGCATGTATCATAAAATGTGTTGTCTTCAAGTGTGTGTGTGTATCTGTGAGTGTGCTGTAGGTGCACGTGTGCCTGTCTGCGTATGTCTTCACGTGTGTGTGTGTGTGTGTGTGTGTGTGTGTGTGTGTGTGTGTGTTCATGTGTGCATGGGTGTGTAGTATTCATGTGTGTGTATCTTTATGTCTGCGTGTGTCTTTAAGTGTGTGTGCATGTATGTGTCATGCAATTCGTTTGTCTTTTAAGTGTGTGTATCTGACTGAAGGTGTAGATGCATGTGTTCACCTGTGTGTGTGTGTGTGTGTGTGTGTGTGTGTGTGTGTGTGTGTCTGTGTGTGTGTGTGGTATGTATGCATGTGTTTAGGTGTGTCCTTAAGTGTGTGTACAGATGTCCCTTCAAGTGTATGTCAAGTGTATGTCAAGTGTATGTCTGTGTGTTTGTTTGTGTGTGTGTGTGTGTGTGTGTGTGTGTGTGTCTCAGGTTGACGTTAGCCACGTTCCCTCTCATATCTCGGCTCTCAGAGTGTCGTCCTCTCTGTGATGAGAGGCGTTGTGTCTAATGAAGACGCTCTGAAGTGTTCGCTCTGCCGGCTGGAGGGTTTTTCAGGAAAAGTGCCGCTACTTAATCGCCTGATATCAGACAGAAGTGTCAACTCGTCCCACTCCGTCTCCATCTTCAGCCTGACATTGCCTCCACTCTAACCGATTTCCGTGGGGGAGGGGGATTCGATTTTCCCTAACCGATCACTAGAGACCGACGTAGCCGCCTGAATCTAACGTCATTTTAAGTCGACGCTGATGCGTAGCCATGACAACACCGGAGACGGTTCAGAAAGTATAGAGCATCTTTGACGACACGGAGCCAAGTAAAAACAAAGTACGACGACTTTTAATGGATTCAGAACAGCCTGGATAGCAGCGTCTATCTTGTCTATAGCGTCTCCATTGTTGTTATTACTCCTCCTTGGTTCCGGCGCACAGCTTGACAACAGCTTGAACACGGCGTTAGTCCCGCCCATGGCTCTGATTGGCTAATTGTTAGTCCCCCCCCCGGCGCTCATTGGACCGATCATTTTTCAACCGAGAAACCGCTGTGTCATGTCACGATGCCAGACCAGAATCAGTCAACTGGTGGAGTGGGCGGAGTCAAAGGTCTGGACCCAGGCAAGCTACTTAACGCATTTTTCATTAGAAAGCACCAGAGCCTGCTGACCAGCACTGAATACCATGTGGACCACACAGGGACAAGGACAGAGCTTTGGAAACTTCATCGTTTACAACAGTTTACAACCATTAACTCTGGTACCAGATCTCAGGACTGGCTAACAGATGTAGTCCCAAGTCAGTCTTAAGTCTCAGCCACAAGTCTCGAGGCAAGTCCCAAGTCTAAATGTAGATTACCAACTCAAGTCTCAAGTCAAGTCCATGTCATTAATGTCAGGTCTCAAGTCTACTGTAAATGTAGAACAGCAAGTCAAGTCAGAACAAATCAAGAGTCCAGTATCAATTGAATATCTTAAAGAAAACTAAATATCTAGGACTTTTCAATGCAATATGGTTTTAATAGGATAAAAACTTGGTAAGAGCATCATGAGTTTGATTTCTATAATCAGTTTCAACTTCAATAAATTCAATCATTCCATACAAATTCAGAAAACAGAATTTAAATTCAGTCGTCTGCTGGAACGAATCTCATCACTTTCAATCTCAAGTCAAGTCTCAAGTCTTCTCTTCATTTATCAAGTCAAGTCTCAAGCAATTAAAACTGCTGGCGAACCTTAGATGTTCCACATGCATATACTGAATTCAGAAAGACTGCTTTCCTTAGATGGGATTTTTTTTTTCTACTCAAAAGGTAGGAGCATATGAGAGGAAGAAGAGGAGGAAGATATGCAGGGCAGTTATGATTCAGAGGGAGAGATTAGTGATGTACTGTGTTTGGGGAAGTTATGTCTCAGTATGAGGAAGTTTATTATTAACATTCTTACATGAAATCCAAGCTGGACACAATACAAAACTCAGAATGAATCAAAACTGTCTTTTCCCCAGAAATTGCAAACATAAGAAATCGTGCATTTCACAAAATTCATTTGCATAGTTGCACTGCTGTTAGCCAAAAACCTCCCACAAAAATGTAAGATTTTCAAGAAAAAAGAAAAGAAAGCTTATTTTCTCATTAAAGCAGTAAATGTAAATGTATTGAACACAGTGGGGTTTTATATGTTTACATAAACTTTCAATTCAAGTACGAACGCCTCCACCAATAAACTTTGTTTTATCATTGCAAGGACAGTCTTTATTTCTTGAACATATATAATTAATGTGATTATTAGGTCAACTTAAAGGATTTTGGTGTCTGCAAAAGTAAGTGACAGCACTTCCACCGTTTTTGTAGAATGACCCAAGATCGTTTTCTCAGCTACAGTGGTAAGCAAAACATTATGATGTCACAGTGAAGTTGACCTTTGAACTTTTGGATATAAAATGCCATCACTTCATCATTTGATCCTATTAGGCATTTGTGTGAAATTGTGTCATAATTAGCGTATGAATTCTTCAGTTATGGCCAGAAACGTCTTTTGTGAGGTCACAGTGACCTTGACCTTTGACCTTTGACCACCAAATTCTAATCAGTTCATCCTTGAGTCCAAGTGGACGTTTGTGCCAAATTTGAAGAAATTTCCTCAAGGCGTTCCTGAGATATCGCGTTCAGGAGAATGGGACGGACAGACAGACAACCTGAAAACATAAAGCCTCTCAGGTCACGGCTGTCGTCGGCATGGAGGCATAAAAAGACCAAATTTCTAGTGGATTTCACCAGGGAGCTGTGACATACAGTGAAATAAACTAAGCAATTCCACTAAGCTGAGGCATCACATCTTCAGATCGACTGCGTCTCACAGGGGAAAAACATCGGGGGAAACAAACAGCCCCTGCCGATAATAAGTGGCGCGGCCGTGTTTTAGGTTTTATGGCACCCGGACCCCATTATCCCTGATGAGCGTATTAAAACGTCACGGCCGGGTGATTTGCTTCGGCTCTCGGACACTTCGACTGAGAGAGTTCAGGACGAGGAGGCCCACTAATCTAGTTTAATTCTCCTCCACCCTAGAAACCATTTTCTCCTTTTATGCCTTCTGCAGTCTGTTTGGAAATTTATGGGCAGCATCTCAAAAGACAAATAAATGGCACTTACTGAACTTCGGGCAGCAGCGGCCTTAAGACTTAGAAAAGCGGGCTTGTGATTGGAAAATCACCGGTTCGAATCTACGGAGCAATTTCTGGGGAAATAAATAAGTAACGTCCTTCAATTACGACCACTGAAGAGCTCTTGAGCAAGGCACTTCACCCTCTACTGCTCCAGTGGGACGTCTAAATGGTGAAATACTGGGAGGTATAAATGTAATGCAGAACGGTGCTGAAAAAGTGTCCACAATGTTTGAAGCGGTTTATTCAAATTCTGCAGTGTTTCCTCCTTCAGTTCAGTTTGTTTTGTCCAGGTGAGAACGATGACCTCTGACCTCTGGTGGCACCAAATAACGGCACAGAGAGTCTCGGTCCTCTAATAAGAGAACTGCGGTGCGGTTCGTTAATCCAAATGACAGGAAACCACCCCGAAACCCAAGGGATTATGGGTAGAAGGAGACGGATGCAGTTCCTCATGCTTGGAAAGCCTAGCAGAACAAAATGAAGTCCGGACTGATGCTCATATTCAGCTATTTCTTCATGTGTTCCGGTATGAACCGGTATGAACACCACAGAAGAAGAGACGGACCAGTCCATCATGCTGAGGAACTGGAATCTGATTTGTTTTGACCGGTGACCCATACTGTCCAATAGACGATAGATCACTCCCTTGGTTAATCGTATTAGCGATCATTCCAAGTGTCAGTCACACAGGGAATTTGAGGAAGTAGGAATGTGAAAGAGGGTGGAGCTGAAAAAGAGCATGATCAGCAAAACCTTCCCCAGATCAATACAACTTTTTAAAAAATGCCATATTTAAAGCTTGAGACTGAAACCTCCTCACAACCTCTAAATATAAACTACCAGTCTAAAGTCTGGACCCACCTGACTGAATGTTCTGTGTTTTTCATTCTCTTAAAGCCATTCTGATCTAAAGGCTTCTGCTTAAATGCTTGAAATGAGTTTCTTAGACAAATATAAATAGTGAAGTTGATCCTATGTATGAATTTCTTTCCAAAGCCTTTGCCTTTCCATCAAGGCAAAGAATCTAAAATATAAGATAGTTTTGATTTAACACTTTTTGGTCGCTGCATAATTCCATTTGTGTTATTTCATAGTTTTGATGTTTTTACTATTATTCTAAAATGTGGAAAATAGTAAAAATAAAGAAAAATGTGGTGTGTCCAAACTTTTGACTGGTAGTGTAGGAAAAAGAGAAAGTATTTAGAATGAATACTGTCCAATTTCTCTGTTTCTGGTCAACTGAAGGACGCTGTTTTAATGTAAACAGCCTGGGGAACTGATTGCAGTAATGATAGTCAGTATTTTCTCAGCTTACAACACTAAGAACCATTTGTTTTTTTCAAAAATATATAGGCCCCAAGAGTGGGAAGAACAGCAGCATATCACCGATGGCCAAAAACAAAAAAAGTTTGCACTCGTTCATCTCTTTCTACGTCTCAGCAGTTGAGAGCGTTACCAGAAGCCGAGTCGCACTGATGACAGTAAAACGGCATCAAAAGACGTCTTCCATTTTCTGCCTGCCAAGCTTTCAATTTCATGTCAGTTCACAAAGGGGGTTGGGGGGGGGACAGATGAAGGCACGGCGCCACGCTGGGAGCATCAAAAACCCCGGCAGGAAACGGATGAATCCCTCGCCCTCCTTTTCCCCGCGGTGTGGAGGAATCTGTCCGGCAAGAACAGACTCACCGTGAAACAGGTTTTCTGGCTCTGTCGTTTCAAGAGGTTCAGTTTGCATTCTGACCCCAAGCATGTACTGCTGCTGAAACCATTAGGCTGGACCATTAAGTCGATCCACAGAAAATGAATCGATTATAATCTTGATAATCGTTTTAGTCATTTATCAATAAAAATACCAAACATTTGCTGGTTGCCGCTCTTCACAAATGCTAAGATTTTATAAAATTAATACTTTGGGTTTTTTGGCTGCTGGTCAGACTGAGGAAACAACTCTTAAAGCTACACTAAGCGATTTTCTGACCACTAGAGGGCGACAGAAACAGCAACACATCTGTAAATAACACACAGCAAAACTGCTGAGGCTACAGAAGCCCATTAGGACAAACTGTGCATAAAGGCTAATGGTTAAAATAAACGTACCTACAGAGAAATATCGCCCGTTACCAATCTCGCTTTGACAGATCTTTCTCCTGCTGAAGGTCACATGTGCCACAATGACAAGTGAAGACGCAGGCAGCAAGTTCACTAGTTTAACAAGTTTACTAGTTTAACAAGTTTACTAGCTTAACACGTTTACTAGATAACACGTTTACTAGCTTAACAAGTTTACGAGTTTAACAAGTTTACTAGTTTAACACGTTTACTAGTTAACAAGTTTACTAGTTTAACAAGTTTACTAGCTTAACACGTTTACTAGATAACACGTTTACTAGCTTAACAAGTTTACGAGTTTAACAAGTTTACTAGTTTAACACGTTTACTAGTTAACAAGTTTACTAGTTTAACAAGTTCACTAGCTTAACAAGTTTACGAGTTTAACAAGTTTACTAGTTTAACACGTTTACTAGTTAACAAGTTTACTAGCTTAACACGTTTACTAGCTTAACACGTTTACTAGTTAACAAGTTTACTAGCTTAACAAGTTTACTAGTTTAACAAGTTTACTAGCTTAACACGTTTACTAGTTTAACAAGTTTACTAGCTTAACACGTTTACTAGCTTAACAAGTTTACTCGCTCGCTTCATCGATTCCACCACTACGAGATTTTTTTTCAGGAACAGGAGGGGGAGAGCGCCGCTTTCAAAAAGGACCAAATTTGAAACAAGCTTTAGGAAAGAGGTGAAAACAACAACACAGCTGCAGGACTGCTTACAGGGTCTGAAATCGCTCATCACAGGTTTAAGAATCTCTTTGGGCTCTGGTAGCTTGTGATGGGCATTTGTCATTATTTTTGACATTTTATAGACTAAATGATTAATCAATTAATAGAAAAAATAATCTATACACTAATCGATAATGAAAAATCGTTAGTTAGCCCTGACATGCCATAGAGAATGTGTCAGATGAAAAGACTTTACTTAGAAAAATTGAGAGGGACAATCTGTTGAGGAAGAATTCAATTCTAATCCATTTTGTAGTTGATTCCTGCATCAGATCAAATTGATAACCATTTCAGTGGGGGCTTTTTTATTATTATTGAATATTTTTGGTTTTAGAGTTTGACTGATTCGAGTTCTTGAAGGGTGCCAACAACAGATATTTTCATATTGAAGATGTAGATGACTGACAGTCTTTAAATTTGACCAATTTATGGCCAAAAAATGACAAGGATTCAGTGTTTCACCCCGAAATTGAATTATTGTCAGGGTGGGAAAACCTCTGAAACAGCATTTAGAGCATCATGGGACACTAAAACTCTCCACTGAAACTGATGTTTTTAGGGTTATCTGCTGTTTGAGGCAGCTGTTGGCCACTGATCAGCTTCACAGGAGAAACTGGGGGTGGAGTGCCTTGCTCATGAGCACCTCGGTGGTAGCTGCTGAATCAAAAGCTTCTCTAACCTCCAGGCCAGCAGCCCGCTCCTGGCTGTAGTTTAGAAGTCTTTGAGCGGGGGGGAAATTTACTGCCGCTTCCTCTTTGAGGACAGACGGCTTCAATTAGCCGGCGTGCGGACTGCCAACTGCCACCGCAGGAAGGGGGGGGGGGGGGCATCTACAGCATTCACAGGCATATGGCGGTGTTTATGCAACACCACTTGAGTTTACTTGTGCTGAAAAAACACATCTGCTCAACATGGCGGCATGACGACAAGCAGGAGCTGCACCACAACAACCAAACCAAACCAAATCAAACCAAACCAAACTGCTTCTGTCTCCAGCTGACGTCACAATGAGTCCAAGATGAACTGTTCAAAAACAAAAATCTGACTTGTTTGTCTGTGATGAAGCTGTTTGACTTTTTTCACTATGAAATATACTTTTAAAGCTGCACTAGGACTAGGGCTGTGCAAAAAAATCGATACAGCTGAGTATTGCAATATTTTTTTCCATGATACTCTATCGATTTTCCAGCCCCTTGTATCGATACATAAAAAAAAATTATTCATGTTTTGCACAGATTTAAAATGTCCTTAAATTTTCCTCAAATCCCATTGAATTAAATAGTTTTGACTCAATTTGTCCGCTGAGTTATCAATATAATGTGATGTACATATTAGACTACCCAGGTGGTACACAGCAAGTTGTATTTTCAGCTCTATTTTTTTAATTTTCAGTAAATTATGTAGAGTATTGCAATGTATCATGACCCATGTATCGTGATACGTATCGTGAGGTCCTTGCCAATACCCAGCCTTAACTAGGACACTTTGCAAGTTGGAGGCTTCAAATGACAGTGGGAGGTAACGGGATTTTGTCTCAACAACAATACCAAAACAAAACAAAAAAAAACTGGTATTGGTATTTTATTGTATTTCTTCTAAATTACATGTTTTATGTACATTAATACACATTGTATATAATATCACTATGCAATAACAGATTAAGCATGAATTTACAAAACCTTTCCATGGGTTAATATGCTGGAACAGGCCTTGGGTCTAGTTAAGCAGAGACTTGCAAACACCAGTCTCTCACATACAGACAAGACAGACAAGACTCCAACATGTGATGTAAACTTGACACTGACCCTGGATCTGTTCCTATTGACCATGTATAGAAGGCAGGACTTAGTGGAAACTGTGGTTCTGCTCTGGGTGACTGAACTGGGGACAGGGACAGGTTTACTGCCTCAGAAATGTTCAGCAGACATGTGACAGAAAGCTCAAACAAACATTCTGACTCTGCAAAGTTAGTTTCCTATTCACCGTCAATGGGATGTAACCATTCTGTGCTGCTTGATGACATGAGAGTCTTTTCTCTTTTAGGTTTTATCTTTGTGAGAGTTGTTGTTGATGTTCACTCAAATTTATTCAAACTATCCAACTTCACAATAAGAGTGCATGAACCTGTTTTACAGGTTTTAAATGGATTCATGATATAAGATACAGGCTACCTCTAGTCATTTCTAGTCATAGCCTGGTTCCAGACTCCTGAATCACAGAGAAACAATCGAGCCAATCAGAGCCTTTGTGGGTGGGACTAAAGTTTGAAACATTTGTGCAACGGCTTTTCATTGGCGTTTCGGCAGAATGGATTTATTGTAGGGCTGGGCGATAATTCAATATCATGGTTTATAGGTTTGATAAAGAAAAGTATAGCTGTTAAAAATAGTGGTGTTGTCCTTAACCTTCATCCTACTGACTGGGGTACCCACAGACCCCAGAGGTATACTTTTTGTCATATCTCACAGGTGCTTTATTTTATCATTCCAATTTTTCATGACTTTGTCGATCAATTTGTTCCTAATGACTTCATATCATTGTTTTCTGTTTCTGTTTTAATTAGTGCTTTTTAAAAATACCAATGTATCGGGGTCCTGGGGGACCCCAGTCAAAAGCACCCAAGTCCGCCTATGCAGTTTTAATACATGGAACTATTTATTGAGTTCATGTTTGCCATGGGTCCTAATTTAAAGTATCACACACTATCAGGGGGGGTGGGGGCCTCTGTCAGTCATTTTGAAGGAGACAGACACAGATGCAGCAGACACAGATTTCCTCATGTGCTCTGTGACCCTAAACACTGCTCTTCCTAAGGTCAGATGATGCTCAAAGTCACAAATACAATACATCATTTAATTAACTGTAACTTTCCTAAAATAATAATAATCTGTTTTTTTTTCAGATGACAATAATTACATAACTAAGAATGTTTTGAGAAGAAAAAAGTTAACATTTTGCTATGATGGTTGTTTCTTACAGTTGTTTATTCTTGGGGTCCCCAGGGACCCCAGTCGGTAGTCCTTGTATGTTAAATATGTTGGTAGGATGAGGGTTAATATAAAAAGACTTTAGTTGGAGAGCTATGAAATGGTCAAACGGGGCTGTGGGTTGTTTTCTTGTTGTTTTCTTGTGAAATAAAGAGAAGAAGAACAGCAACAAGTAAATAATGAATGTTCTGAATGAATGTACATAATGAGTAATATCAGGGTGAAGGACTTGTGCTACACTCGTATATCACAAATGTTCAAGAATCTACAAGCACGTACATCATGGAGGCGTATGGGTGGTTAAGTTTTAATGTCAAAAATATCTTTTGAAATGAAGCTCTGTGTCTTTAAAGCCAGAGCAGAAGCAATTAACCGGGACTGAATCTGAATGAATCTCTATCAGCAATCAAATCTCCTCTCCTCTTGCCAGCAACTGAATTAAACTAATCGAGTTAGGACTTCAACCGCTGGCATATCAATTAATCCTGCAGCAAAAAAAACACAGAGGGATTCCAGGAAGTCTATTCTGGGAAGCGCAGCAGTCTCATTTTACCCTGAATTTATTTGGAAATGTGATAAGATCGGTACGTCTGCTTTAAATACCTGAATCCGAAAATGTAAGCTGTGATAATATTAGTGCAATTCATAGAATAAAGCATTATTTATAGTCTGGCAGGCAGACTCAGTGTCTTCCTTTAAAACACTTTAATGGAAGGACTTTTTAGAATCACTCTGCTATCTTGTATTTCTATTTTATTTATTTTAATGTAAACTTGTTTTATCTGACATTTTATCTGATGAATATGGTGTGACTATGATTTTATGTTTTATCTTCACATCGCTTTTATCATCTTTTGTTTTGATTTGTTTGTGTGAAGTACTTTGTAACATTTGTTTTGAAAAGTGATGTATAAATAAAGTATTATTATTATCATTACAGTTAGAGCACAGTAAAGTGATTGGCCTCATGTCTTAAAATTTGTGTTAATTCTCTCTCCTTTTTTATGTGTACTCCATCTTAAATCTGATTTAAATCTCTTAAATCTATTTGTTTAAAGCACTGTAAAAAATAATCAAATTAACTTAATACAACAGAGTTTTGCTTGTTGAATCCATCCACAGATCTGAGGCCTTATTGTGCATCAATATAGAAATGACATGACGTCCCTTCAGTAGACGAAACAAAACAAAGCCATCCGACCGGCCAATCAGGATGCAGTTGGTATTATGCCGTTCCACCAATCACGCTCTTGAGGCCGATTGAGGTAAGAGGTGGGGGGGCGGAGCCAAACGGGCAGAACTGGCTCATTCTGCTGAACTTTTCATCAGCATCATTCAGAGAGCCTTGGCAATCAAAGCAATGGCAGCTCCTCCACGCACACACACACACACACACACACACACACACACACACACACACACACACACACACACACACACACACACACACACACACACACACACACACACACACACACACACACACACACACACACACACACACACACACACACACAGAAATATGCAAACCAATCAATTGATAAACAACCCTTCGTAAGTCACTGCTGTTCAGTGTGTAGCTCTGTGTGAGCCAGTCAGCCATTATTGATTCAACCAGGCTTCATTTTCTCCCTGTAAGTCTGTGATTTCAAATATTCATAATTAAAAAGCTGGGATTAAAAGCCCCCTCCACCCTCCCACCCCCTGCTGCTCATTTTGTGCCGACTCGTTAAAGTAATTTGTGGCGCAGGCTGTCTGGACTGAGCTTTTCATGGAGAAATGTTGAGAAAATGGAGCTCAGCGTTAGAGGAGAGTGATATTAACTGTACAGGGGGGTCAGAGAGACGAGGAGCACACCTGGCCCGGGTGGAGAGGGCATCATGTAACCTAAAGGTCACAGGTTCAACCCCCCCAACAACAGCCAGGAGTCCTGTTCAGACCGCCGCCGGCTCCTTACACAACGCAGTGTAAGTCGCTTGGGATAAAAGCCTAAACATGAAAGCTAGTTGTCAGCTAAATGCCTCAAAATGCAGGTTAAATGTCAGCAAAATGCCTGAAAATATAAATGCAAAATGTAGAAGGAGGGAGAAAGGAGTAGAGTAAGGAAAGTAGAAGAGGCTCAAGCTCTAGAAGAAGAAGAAGGGATTTCTGCAGACTCAGAACAAAATTCACATTTAATTTATTAGACCGAGCTTTTGGACTTCAGATCAGATCAGATCAAGAGTCGACAAGACAGAAAAGTCCAACCATAAGAGAAACTAGGATTGATCTAAACATGCAAGAGGTCTTCGGTTAGAGAGACCGTCCAAACTGTCTCACCAGTTTGATACCTGGGACAACCGTTTTGTCCATCAACAGCAACCTGATGCGTCCTGATGATGTTTCCTTTTAGCAAGACTGAACTCCCACTGTGGTTCTGATGTACAACACCGTGACTTTTCTTTGACTTTTCAAAACAAAGTCAGAATGCTTCCATAGCCTAAAACTGTTATTCCCTTCAGGTTAATGTTACTGTTTTCTAAAAGGTGTAAAGTGTAAGTCTGGTTTCCACCAGCTGGCCTTGTGGTAGAGAGAACCAGCTGAAAACCACTAATCTAAGACCAGACATGAGCAAAACAGGTTGGAAAATACACTCACCGGCCACTTTATTAGGTACATCCATCTAGTACCAGCTGGTCATCTGTTGCTATAGCCCAAAAATAAACACACTGCATGCTTCACATTTTGAGTTGCAGCCACGTGATTGGACGGAGTGTTTGGAGGAGCAGGCTGTTTGTGTTAACGAGCAGGCGTACCTAATAAAGTGGAAGAATTTATCAAATTCCCTGACTTTCCCAGTCTGGAATACACCTCTCCAACCTTCCATGATATTCCAGAAATCCCATCACCAGTGGGAAATCTGCAAGTTGCTCTGAATAACAGCGTCAACAAAACATCCTAAAATGTAAATATGGAACTTGGTGTGTGAACTTCCCTTCTTCGTCACCTCTGTGGCTAAGTTTTACCGCAAGCACCTTAGCTAAGAAGGTTTGTGTGTGTGTGTGTGTGTGTGTGTGTGTGTATGTGTGTGTGTGTGTGTGTGTGTGTGTGTGTGTGTGGGTGTGTGTGTGTTTGGTGGATCTTCTACATCGTAAAGGTCAAGCAGGAAAGTAATTTCAGTGATGAGAGACTGAAGCCCCATTCAGACAGGATTCATTTTTCCAGGGTTGATAAACTGTAATTATAACTTAAGCCACTCGTTAGCAGTGACCAAACTGGTGATTTCCCCCCTCGACCTCACCATTAACTTCCCCCAGTTCCTGTTTCTCAACACAGTTGTAGGTGGTCTGACATTTCTCGTCTCCTCCGGAAAGAAACCTCTTTGTCTCGTTTGCAGATGATTTCGGTGTCAGTCGCACTACTTCCTGATTGCCAGAGAGAGAGGGAGAGAGAGAGAGAGAGAGAGAGAGAGAGAGAGATAGAGAGAGAGAGAGACACAGAGATAGAGAGAGAGAGAGAGAGAGAGAGAGAGAGAGAGAGAGAGAGAGAGAGAGAGAGAGACACCTTGAAAAATTCCAACCCTTTTACACAAAACACGCTCTGCTAGCTGGCTTTTCTCAGCGGAGAAACGACTTCAGATTATTGCAGTTTCATGTTGTTTTTCCTGAGGGCATCAGGAGCCAAATTGGCCTCTAGAGGGTGTCTTTGACTAAGAGTTGGCCTCTTGCCAATGGGCTAAATGCCACACAGTCCCCCACAGTGAGTCCCATATTCCGCCAATTTACCCCCCGATTTACAGACATCCACATCTTCTGCTGTCCCACAAACCTGAACGGCAGGCAACATTATTACTTTGTGGTATTGAAGTGACGTTAGTGGAACATGTAGTGGAATAGGTAATTTAACTGTCCTGACCATTGCTCCCACACACTGAGCCACACTCTCCGTCGTTAATTTACAGACATCCACGTCTTCTGCTGCCCTACAAACCTTAACGGTGGGTAACTTTATTACCTGTGGTATTTAAAGAGTAACCAAACCCCACCAAAACCTATGGTGAAGCCTGACACCTAATGGTGAAAAGTGGGGTACTGCACTGGCCATCTTCTATTGGCTGATGTTTGTGCCAGGTGATGTCATCTTCCATAGAGTACAACAGGTGGTGACATCACCTGGCACAAAGACCAGCTAATACCAGATGAACAGTTTCAGATTTGGGGTTTGGGGTTTAGTTACTCTTTAAGTTACATTAGTGGGACTCAACACATGCGCCGTGGGCCTGTACAGGATCAGTACTTGTTTACACCCAACAATGACTAAAAAAAAAAGACATTTTAATGAGAAAATACATATTTTAGTTAGGCTATCCCCTTAAAGCTAGAAGTTCCTATTTTGCTGTTAAATTATCTAACTAACCAAGATTGAATCTATGGAGTCACAGTGGAATCAAAGTGACTGAATATCTACCTTGGTCCATCTATTAAAACAACTTGCCAGGCTTTTTGGTGACGTTTGCCTCAGGAACATCTGGCCATACTAGGCGCCTCCCTCTGTAATTTGGCTAAAAACTGTCTGGAGTGAAGAGTAAAATAACGGAGGAGCCAATATTTTATTCCCTTTGTTAACCTGGTGACTCTAATCCTGTCTCAATGAGGTTTCAGCGGGAGATGCTGTGCAAGTCAGGCTGTACAAGTGTTTTGTGTTGCACGCATTGTATCTGAGCATCTCTGTCTGCAGTGTGTGTGTGTGTGTGTGTGTAAAGACGAATGTGTGAGCATTGTGTGTGTGTGTGTGTGTGTGTATGAAAGGAAAGGCCATACTGCTCAGTATTGTTGCAGTCAGCGATTCTGCCAGGATGATTGGGTATGTTTGTGTGTGTTTTGTGTGTAACTGTGTGTGTGTGTACAGTATATCTTGCAGTCAGCTATTCTGACAGGACAGGATGTTTTGTGTGATGTCTGTGTGTGTGTGTGTGTGTGTGTGTGTGTGTGTGTGTGTGTGTGTGTGTGTGTGTGTGTGTGTGTGCGCATCTGTGTGTGTGCCCTACGTGTGCCTGTATCTGCGTTTATGCGCCCAAATTGTGGGTTTGCCTGTATATGTGTGTGTGTGTGTGTGTGTGTGTGTGTCTTGCAGCGAGGCAGCAGGGTGGGAGGGAGTAATTGAGCAGGAAAGACAACAGATGACCTCTGCTGCTGCAGCGCTGCCGCCAATCAAACATCTGCCAGCCGGAGGCTCAAGGACGACCGCAACACACCAAACAGCCACAGAGTCCTTCACGCTTTGATTCACCTGCATGTGGAGACACTGATATACACAGGCTCATCTACAGTCTAATACAGTCTGTGCAACACTGATTCTGGTAATAACTTTGTGCAATAATTCAACTGCGCAATAATTATTTAATTATTTACACTGTTGTAAATATTGTAGTATGATGCACATATTTGTACATATTTCTTATTTCTCTTATTTCTATATTATTATTGTTATATATTGTACTATAATGCTCATATTTTACATATTTTTTATTTTCTTATTTCTATTTTTCTTATAATTTCTTATAATTTGTATGCTTATTTTCTCTTCTAGAATGTGAGCAACTGCAACGTAACCCAATTTCCCCTCGGGGATCAATAAAGTATTTCTGATTCTGATTCTGATTCTGATAATGTCTAGCCTATCTGTAGACTGATATACAGGCTAATGTCTGTCTGTAGACTGATATACAGTATACTGTCTGTATGTAGACTTACAAATCTCCAATAAATCATGTCTGTTGTCGTCATAAGGTCAACTGGAGAATAGTCTGTTAGTTAATAAAATCTAAATCTGCACCAAGCAGCTAGAAGCAGAGAGCAGCTGAGTCAGCTTGTTGTGGTGTGGCTGTAGATCCGTTCAGTAACGTTCTCAGTAAAAGTGAATAGTGTGATAATGTGGATTTGTTTCCAAATGTAGGTTACTGTGACACAGTAAACTGTCTTGTCTTTAGCCCTAGTCTCTACTCCAAAACATGAAGAGTTGTAGCTTGAGAAGAGTCAGCTCAGTTAACCTGAACAAACTGTTAGCTAGCTAACTAGCCAGCAAACACACTGATGTTAATGTGAACATGCTAACGCTACTAGCTACGTTAGCTAGTGTGCTAATCAGATGTGTTAACAAGACAGTGATGGTTAGCTGACCAGATGCTATGGTTAGCTAGCTAACAAGCTGACATTATCTAAACAAAATCACATTAGTGATGAAATTATCAGTCAAAAACAGCACAGACAGCCAAGTCGAACGATTAGGAAACAAATTCCTACATATTTATTTTACTCAGGTTGAAGTGATAGTGGTTTAACAAGTAAGGTATTATCCAGTTGTTGCACCATCAAAATAGTCGTTATCGTGGTTCTTTGTTAGCCTACACTTTTCTTGTTTCAGGTAAAGTGTTATAGCAGATAGGACCATGGGCTGCACAATTAATGTAAAACATATTGAAATCACAATATTTAATACTTCAAATTCCAAATTGCAAGGGTCAATTCTTCTGCAGAGGGAAATATTTTCAGCATTTCAGTCTCTGTACATACGATTTTTTGGACATGTATTCCCATTCTGAGATGCTGTATGAATGGACAGAGCTGTGTGTCAGCAGAATATAACACTTCCCCATGACCTGACCATCGAGACAGTATAGATCTTACTGAATTGCTTGTCAAGTTATGCAATGCACAGATACTGAGCACCAGTAGCTTTTATACTGTATGAAAGCTGGTTCCTGCAAAAGGGAAATATAGGAACTATCCGCATAAATACAATTTCAGGTTAAAACTATGGAAATAAAAAGACACCAAAAACAACCTTTCCCTTCCCAAAGGCCGCATTAAATAGAAAATAGATTCAAAATCAGCATAAACACAACAACCAATTCAAGTCATGAACTGTGAACAGCATGTCTGCACGTTTCATCAAGTCAAATGAAGATTTAAGACCTTTTTATTGAAAGTTTGAATGAAATATAACTGAAATAAACAAGTGCAGACCTACCAGAACATTTTAAGGCCTCTAACAGTGAATTTATGAATTAAATGCTTTATTTATCTGAATTCCAAGACCTTTGGAGCTCTCGAGTTTAGACAATATCATTTTTAAGGCATTTTAAGACTTTTTTCAGGACCAGAAAACACCATGTATGTGTGAGCAAATCAGATGCTGAAGTGCAACAGAATAAGCAATAAATCATAATAATAATAAAGCACTTTTCAAAACACAGTTAACAATCGTCATCGATCATCATCATACTGTGGCCTGTCCCTCACTGACATCGTCAAATCCTTGCCCTTGCATCGATTGGTCCAGAGGCACGTCAATCAGCCGGACCCAGGCGGCTGATTGGACGGTGAGGAGGAGGAGGAGGAGGAGGAGGAGTGAGCTCGCTAAGTCACACACAACACAGATCAATGGCCGCAGTGCAATCTTGTTCACCAAGATGTAGCCGCTACAAGCTAGAGCGTATTAGCCTGAGCCTCCCTCCGTCACTGTCACACACACACACACACACACACACACACACACCGAGGGAAGCAGGCGGGCTCAGGAGTGCACACACACACACACACACACACACGAGTCTCAAATTGAAAAACAGCACCCTACCAGACTCGTTGTTCTCTGAATCCATCTTGTTGGAGGCTGCTGGCGAAGCAGAGGACGGCCTGCCAGGTGGACCTCTACGCCTCCGTCTCTCTCTCTCTCTGTCTCTCTCTCTCTCTCTCTGTGTGTTTCCTCCCTCGCTCGCTCGCTCGCTCGTTCACTCTCTCCCCTCACACACACACACACACACACACACACACGACTCTCATCTCTGACCTTGCAGTGTTTTGCTTTTTCCTCGCCGGCAGCAGCGGCGGCTCGGCGCTGCAGCTTCACCTGCAGCCTTCAGCAGAGCCGACTGAGCCGAGACCGGACGGGCGAACACGCTAAAGCCCCGGACCCGTTCCCTCGTGGGTTGTAGGGGAAATAACGCAAAACACGCCACACACACACACACACACACAAATATACACACACATATACACACACACACACACACACACAGATGAGATCACACAGATGAGGGGTGGGCTGAGTCGTTACAGTGTCTGTTTTTGGTTGGGAATCGGTGGGTTTGTGTGTATGTGTTGTGTGTGTGTATATGTGTGTGTGTGTGTGTGTGTGTGTGTGTGTGTGTGTGTGTGTGTGTGTATGTGTGTGTGTTGGATTGAAGGTGTTCTAATCATCCTGATTGGAGTGTAATTATGCAGATTTACTGAGAGAGAGGGATTGCTGTTGAAGGAATTTAGTATTTTCACAATGTGTCTGTGTGTGTGTGTGTGTGTCTGTTTGTATCTGTGCAAGTGTGTGTGTGTGTCTGTCTGTTTGTGTCTGTCTGTGTGTGTGCATGTGTGTGTGTGTGCGTGCCTGTGACTCTGAGTGACTCTTTTTGTGTCTGTGTGTGTGTGTGTTTCTGTGCGTGTGCATGTGTCTGTGTCTGGATATGTGTGCATGCATGTGTCTCTATGTGTGTGTCTGTGCATGTGCGAGTGTTTCTAAGTCTGTGTGTGTGTGTGTGTGTGTGTGTGTGTGTGTGTGTGTGTGTGTGTGACAGTCACAGATGGCTGCAGCAGATACCATCCCATGCCACAGACTAGTCAGACAGCTCATACACTAATTTTAGAGTCTGCCTGCACATTAGGTTGAAAACACACACAGCACCAACAGAAACCACAATGCTATATTATATATTTACAAGAAAGGAAAGAAAAAAATCCAATTGCAATTTTTTTTTTCCCCCGGTACACAATATGATTCGATCGACATAATTTCCATAACAGCGCTTAAAAAATACGTTCAAAAATTCTTTGTGCAGAGAATGAGATGCCACACTGCAAAACAAAAACAAATGAAATATTCTGCTCAGACGGAGAGAGAACTCCACCTGTTTCCAATTCAGTATCAATTCAGAAATGTTGCAGAAACAGTCAGAGTCAGTGTGTTGAAATGAGGCAGAAAAAGGCAGATCGCTTCACTACAAACAAGACAATGAAGCTGGATCGAAGAAAACCTTGAAATAAGTTCATCTGCATTGGAAGAGTGTGAAAATATCTCACCGCATTGGCAGATATTCTTCACTTCTTTTATTTATTATTATTATTTATTATTTCCTTCAAAACAATAACCATCTATTGCATATTTTGGAAACTGCAGTATTAGATATGTGCAGGCCGAGGTCACAGTCTGCTGCAGCCTTGACCTGAGAAAATCTGAAGTAGGGAATGTGCAAAGCTGCAGTCAGCTGTTCTGATGATGCAACAACCGAAAGATAAATGATTCATTTAAACAGAATCACTTTGAGATCAAAGTACAATAAATGTAGGAGAATTTGTCTTGGTGACACTGGTGCAGAGACATTAGGATCACTGACAGAAAACAGCAGGGAACACATGGTGCAGGGCCAACAGGAGCAGACTGGAGTTTAGCTCTACAAAGATTTCTCAGAGGCAGAAACAATCTGATTGGTTGAGTTAAACCTCAGTGGGCGGAGCCAAAGAACCACAGTTTTTCTGGCTAAGTAACATCAGACTGAAGCCCAGTGAAAAAGACAAGAGGGTAAGAGAGGAGGAAGCTAATATTATGAAGCCTAGTGCTCTGCTGCTAACTGAAAAAATACAATGTACCATCTAGGTTAGCTAGTTAGCTAGCTGCTGACCTTCAACATCATGATGCCGGGGTCATGATTGAATGAAAAAAAATATTTATATTAAAAAATGTATTAATATCTTTACCAGAGTTCCTTCTTTGCCATTCAAGTTAGCCAGTTAGCCAACTTGCACTGTAACTGAGGTTCTTTGGCTCTGCCCACTGAGGTTTAACTCAACCAATCAAATTATTTCTGCCTCCAAAAACTAAAACTCCAATCTGCTCAACAGAACCTCACATAGTGTGTAAGACACACAACAGACACCATAATTATCTTTCCATTATATCACATTATTGTACACTAGTCCATACCCGGGGATGCGCACGCCACAACTCCACACAGACTTGCCAAAAATTGTGCATAAACAGTGTTAATTTGGGAAAATGGAAAAATCAGCTTCATAAGTCCCTGCCTATGCCAATGCTCAATGCCCATGTGCAGTTTCAGATTGATTGGCCAACCCATCGAGGAGCAAAATGGATGCAGACAGACAGACAGAAGGACAGAGTTTTCCTCATTTTATAGTAGGGTATTCAATAATAAAATGCATTGAATGCAAGGCAAGGTAACTGAACACCCACTGAGACCAGGAGACAAAATACATGATGAGCACTGGAGAACATCCACAACTCACACTTCATCTGTCTCTCATCAGTGTGATGTATAGTATCACAGCCATTATAAGACTTAAACATGGGCTCATTACTATTGTTTGGAGTTGAGAGTTCAGTACATTTAGCTCTGTTTGAGCAGCTAGCAGCATTGATCCTAAACAACAAACCAAATCGAATTTAATTTAAAAGACCTTGTCTTTCTTTATCAAATCAATTGAAGAGAAAATTGAGGAAAACAACTTGCACCTGACTCCCAACTAGGGGCAAGTGAAACCTGATGGAAAGTTATATTTATCGTTGTTGTCAGGTGAAAATCTTGTATCAGTAACTAAAATTAGGCAGTACTTGCTAAAAAAAAAAAAAACCCTCTCTAATTCTATAAATGCTACTTATTCCTGTTAAAGGCTTAGCTGATGAAGACTGTGATTTACGGTCGATTTGACTACTGTTGACAAAATGCTCTTATTGTAAGTTGCTTTGGAGAAAAGCGCCTCATTTTTAGCTTTACCATCTTGTTTATCCAATGGGTTTAAACGGGTTTCATTAACACCAAAGGTCAAA